>NC_064807.1:33629200-33742475 GCF_023721935.1 Panthera uncia
GCTGGTTTTAATGAGGTAAATCCTAGGGAAAAATGTGGAGGCCTTCTGGTAAGATCAAATGAATATCTATGGACTGACCACTGTGGCTGAGAGGTGAGGACTAGGAAAACTCTAGCTGGAATCATGTACCAGATGGCAACAGGCTAGTAAGACACTTGGAGTAGCAGAGATGCCAGTTCCCTAAAGAATTGGAGTGATGTAACTAGAGCAAGGAAGAAAGATGTGCTGGGTGGTCAAAACAGCAGGTGCCAGATGAGAAGTGAGAATCTCTGAAGACTTGCTTTGCCCCTAGAGAATACACTAGGCACTTAGCAATTCTTTTAGCCCACTCAGCATCTGGACCTCCTTCCTTCTTTTAGGAAACTGTGAATCTTATTAGCCTTATGGTGGAAGGCCTAAGCCATTTTCTACTACCCATTTTCCAGAGAAGTTGAAAATGCAAGATACTTGGCTTTCCACCCTCCTTTGTAATAAGGCACAGGAAAATGAGCTTGACACAGCCAATGTCCTGGACTTTGAGTCGGGGATTGGTGACAGCGATATTCAGGTCACTGGCAATACCCAGTCTGGGGCAGCAGCAGCAGCGGATACAAGCTGGGGATCCAGTACTGATGGGTAGCAACAGCAGTGTCCTGCCAGGATTAGAACTATAGTTTGAATTTGAAGGTGATCCTGGCTGTTACCCAAGTTCATTTGCTCTTGTCTATATCTGAGCCTGCTTCTTTAGCCTCTTGGTGATACTGTGAGCTCCCAGTAACTTTACAACAAATTGGTTCTCTGCTTAATCAATCTAGAGTTAGTTTCTATGGCAAACAGCTAAGCTGCAGAAAACTCATGTACTTTAGTATCCCAGGATCAGAAAACTCTGGCAGCTCCCTGTGTTGTTGAGAAAATTAATTATTTTCTCTCTTCTTTGAGAAACGTTGACTAGCAACTTGCCCTATATTAGGTGTAGCTTATTTTTAATACTTGATGTTACTTACACCAATCCATATTAAATAATTCCAAAAGCATATTTGATAGTCTATGCTGTCCACTTGCAGGTAGATATCATTGTTAAAATTCAATATTTCTCTTGGATTTCATTATCAGGATGACCTCAAGGTCACCAAACCTTCTCTGTTTTTCTCCTTCAGTTCTACTAAGGTAAAAATGCCAGTAAGTGGTTCAGTTTCAACTAAAATCTCAGGTAGAACATGCCATCCCTCCATTTTAAGAAAAATGGTCTGACTCCCAAGGCTTTGGGAGCCAAAAGGAAAATGAACAAGTAGAAAAACTAAAACTTCAGTGAAGGACTTTTAATGCATAGCTGGTATTTAATTTAAATAAGAGGAAATAGTCTCCTTAGATAGCCAGGCAGATTAGTGGTATAATTGTGTACCTTAAATTGCTGCAAAGGATAATGAAGATTAAAAAGTTGCTTTCAATATGACAACATGAGCTTCCGGCCTGTTTTTACAGTTCTATGTGGAACACAAAATTTAGAGTGAAGTTGCTAAGGGATGACAGGAAACTGTTGCTAAGGCCAAACATGATCTGAAAATATGCAACATGTCACCAAAAGATTTATTAATTTATTTTCTCTCTAGTCTTTGTTTGGAAAGTGAACACATACACATGGTTGCTAAGGATAGATGTCAATGACCCCTACAAGTGGCCCATGTTTATCTGCCACAGATATCTAAACACTGCTGCTTGGCACAGTCGTGTTGAGGACACTTTTACAGCAAACAGGGTGCTATGCAATTTTCCACTGCCTCTTAGTAGTACATGAACTGTAGGTGCATTGGTCTCTCATTTTGTGAACACTAACTAGTTCAGGCACTTCTGTCGCTTTCAAGGCAGGGCCGAGTGTAAAAATAATGACTGTCTAACTTAATAATCATGACAGTGTTAAATAAATTCCACACTTTAGAGAAGTAGATCTTAACTCAGAATTTATCAGGAGCTATCAAGTCATTACATACTGACCATGCTAGGAACTTAAGTCATTTTCCATGGGAGGAGGATGTACAGTAATTACCAGTTAAAACATTTTCTCCTAGTTCTTCTCTTCTGCTTTTTCCTATTAGTTTTACTGGGAGCTAATCACCATTTAGAAGGAATGACAGATACCCTCGAGCCTCAAGAATACCAATGAAATATTTACATTGAATATATAGTCATGTTAGCTTATTAATAAGCATTACCCAAGGTAACACCAGTCAGACCATTTGCTGAGAAATACCTAGGACAATAATTTTGCTTATAAAAAGGAATCAAGATAATCAACAGAAACCATTTAGAAGCAAGAAGCAAATGAATCAAGTGGTTTTTGAAGATAGAATCTCAACCCAAACCATTAAAAAAACAATGCCAAAGAAACATGATTGTCATTCTCAGCCAAACAACTAGACATGTTCTGTTGTGATCCAAATTAGGGGCATGAAATACACTCTACTACCTAGGGGGGTTTGGAGCACTTAGATGAATCACAAGTGACATATGGGAACTCATTAAAGAAAGGGGAAGTTATGAGCACCCAGGGGGCTTGCTGGAAATGAGAGCTTTTTTAAAAAGGCCTAAGGGGTCAGTCATCTTGGTTGGAGTATGTTCTTCATCTTCCTTAAAAATAATCCGTTTTACTTTACCACTTCTCTGTTATCATGTTGCCGGAGTATTGACCAATACTGCAAATGTTTAAATTGCAAGTGTGTTGTGGTGGGGGTGGGTGGAGGGTGGTGATTTGACTGCTTTTGGTTGGCAAATAATAAAAGTCACTGGAGAGAAGGACCTCAGTGCAGCCTGCTTCTGCGGTTTCACCCTACTTGATGGTCACAGTTGAAGTGGCGGGAGCAGGGATAGCCCGTGGATGTTCCTATGCTGTGGAAGCTATGTGTAAGCTGAGCTTTGAATGACACATTATTTCCTCTGTGAACCCCAATCTATTTTCTGCCTGACTAAGCTTATAAAACTCTGCATAAATTCTCCCTCTCAGCCTGTTCCGTAATCCTATGAACACATTGTCTTCCTGTTCATTCCTTCAGCCAGCAAGTACCAGCTGTTGGGTCTAGAAACATTTTATGTTAAAGAAAAAAAAAAAGTAGATGATCAGAAAGCTGTAAAAACTGAAAAATGCTTGAGATATGCAGATGTTTTAGGGTGGTGAATATTTGACCTGCATAAAAGAAATGATGAGGCTTCCATCAATCATTGCACCGCCATATACTCTGCTGAGATCAGTTTATCCACACACTCCTTAGCTGCCTAGGTTCTGCATCATCTGTAAACTAATCCAGTTTTGTTTGTTGTGGGCTAAAGAAAGAACAAACTCTGAGCTTAAAAATATGAACAAAGATATAATTATCTTAACATAACACTCTTGCTTTATTTTTATGTAAAAATGCCAGAAACTTTATTATCTATATTGCTCAGCTTCCAAAGGAAAGTGGAAGTCACTTGATAGTAGCTCTCTAATTCCTTGAATGCACACTTCATGCCTCAAGTACACAGGAAGGCTGGTTGCTATAATTAGAAGTCATATCAAAATGTAGTTTATATAAGTTGTAGCTAATTACTTAACTAAAAATCCCAGTCTTTTGCTATCCTACAAGGAAAAATATCCAAAAACACATAATTTAAGCATTATGTCAAAGAGGGAGATGTTGTGACTATAATGTGAAATTTCTTTTAAGAAATATTGGTGGCTGTTATTGAGGACTGAATAAACATTCTCTCCATTTGGAGACTTAAATGAGGATATATCTGGAAAAACAACTTTCTACCCTCCAAATAGTTTGAATAGAGAATTTATGCACACTCTATTACTCATGTCTTCTTATTCATTTTACTGATAATTTTTAGGAGGAATTGAAAACCAATCAAATAGATAGGAATCATAAAACTTTTCCTTTAATAGACTACAATAGTAAATGTTTCAGGCTTTGTGGGGTACTGAGATCTCTTTTACAACTGTGCAAGCAACATTATAGTTGTAGTAAGATACCAGCCATAGGCAGTAGGGAAAACATACTGCATGTGTTTCAATAAAATCATTAATGTTACCTCCACCCAAATGAAACCTAAAGCCCCTAGGACTTTAGGATTGGAGACAACTTAGTGTCCAACATCTTGGGGCTTAGAAATAACTCTGTGAAGCCACATCCCAGCCAGGAGCACTTGAGCAATTCATTGCCTCACTAAATCTTGGTTTCCTGATCTCCAAACGCTACAAAAAATATTGTCGACACAGGAGGGATACAGGAATGTCAGACCACATTTGACAACTTCCTCCCTTTAACATTATCTCCTGAGGTAAAGTGGTGTTCAATGTATCAATGAAACCATAGGGTCATAACACTGAAAAGTATGTTAGTTTAATAGTTTCATTTTAAAAATGAAAGAAATGATGTCCAGAAATACTGAGTCATACAGATAACAGAAAATAAGACCTGAGTTTGAACTATAGACTTTTTTCCATTTTCTCATTTTACAACACAGTCTCCCAACATCAAAGACAATCAGTGTGTTCACTGTCCCTACATACCAAGGATAAAATGCTTACAGTTTAAAAATATTAAAAGAAAAATTATATCAATTACACATAATTCCTGTAGGGGTGATACAATTTTTTCCAACAAAGAAAACATAGTCTTCTGATTCCTAGATAGCTTTTCTACGCCGTTATACAGTCTCTTAGCTATCAAGGTCATTCTTTTCAGATATTCAATATTTGACAAATACCAATAAGTAATAAATAAAAATTATTATAATATAAATTTATGAGGCATGATACTTTTTTAGTTTTGTTTGTTTTTAAACATAAAGGGGATTTATTTAAAATATGGCCCATTTTATTAAGAGGGATGCTTTCAGTTTGGCCAGCATGCATTGCCTGAAATGTTTCATTATGCAGTACAGCATGTTTATTCAGGTGAAAGTATACAGAATATTGCATATCTCCAAATACACTGATCTAAATGCAAATGTAGTTAAATGTAAAATCCAACCTTGGTGTCATTTGGTGTTACATTCTGCCATCAAAATTTAGAGGTATTTTGTTTTTCATTTCTATACACAGAAATTCAGAAATCAATGGCAATTCTGGGAAAAACTTATAAAAATAGAGGTAGAACATTTGAAATTTATGTGTCCAAACCATTTAGAAACCTTTTTAGTTTTGCAGGTGTATGTAGAATATAAATTAATGTTTAGTTTGTGACATAGTCATTAAAAAAAAAGATAGGGATTTGATAACTTTTAGAGGCCGTGATGATTATAGAGCATTTAAACATAAGAGAAGGGCAAGTGGCTTTAGGTCTTTATTTTACTCATTTTTAGGAGTAACCACTTTGTTTTCTAGCAAATTCATTTAAACCAGGTTGTTTTGGGACAAGTTTTACTCACTCAAAAGTAACAGATCTTTTTTGCCTTCTAATCAAAATTATATATCCCCAATCTCATTGCTCTATTACCACAAAACAACATCCATAATGAATCTAAAATAAATATCATATTTGCAATCTGGGAATGGAAATGAAATGCAACTATCTCAGTTTCTCAACATGAATACTGAAATCCAGTAAGGCTAAACAATTTGTTTATGATCCTACTGGCAGAGTGAATCCAAGACCAAAACTCATGCCTTTGGTGTCCACTATTCACAGGAGAATACTGTACACATAACATGAAGCTATAAAGGAGTCACTGGCTCCCAGTGGGTAACTTTATACTTCTTTTGGAACCTGCATTAGCAATTTTATGCCACTGGAGGCATATGTTTCTTTCATGGCAATAAAATGTAATTTTATTAGGCGGAATGAAGTAATATTGAAAAAGAATAGGGGCATTTTATCCAGCTGGCTGAGTATGCCTTCCATCTCCCCACTGTCTATAGCATTTTACTTACTGAAAATTTCTGGCTAACTTACTCATGTAATGAGCTAAGTGTCTTTTGAAGTAATTTTAGATAGTGAATGACATTTCCCAATATGAAAAAAATATAGTATCAAAAAGTATTTCCTATTTGTTTAGAGAGTAGAACTTAAATAATTTCATCACACACACACATACACACATGCATGGCAACTCTGTGAACTACTGATATGTTAATTAACTTGATTGTAATAATTTCAGAACATATGCATATACTAAATCATTGTATACCCTAAATACATATAATTTGTATTTGTCTATTACACCTCAATAAAGCCAGGAAATTTTTAAAATATTTCCTATAGAACGATAACCTTTATGTTGTATGTACATGTGTAAAACCCAAATATATTGATTTTTGTTTCCCAGAGAATAGCATCATGTAGTAGGTTGAGCATTTTGAAAATGTTTGAATATCAGCAATTTCATAATGTTTGACATAAGTATAATACAGTGGGTCAGGTCATGAGATCTGGTCATAGAGGGCTCAAAGTCAAATTCTGGTTCTTCCACTTTGAACTGTTAGATGACTAGGGCTATTAAGAATCAATCTTTATAAAATTCTAATCCATGTGCTGGTCATATTGTAAGCTCAGAAAAAGTACTAGTTGTTTGATGATGATGATGATGATGATGATGATAATCATCATCTTAGACAGTTTAGGCTGCTGTAATAGAATACCATACACCCACGGACAGGTTGGCTTATATAACAAACATTTATTTTGCACAGTTATAGATGCTCAGAAGTCCAAGATCAATGATTCAGAAGATTTGGTGTCTGGTGAGCACCTACTTCCTGGTTCATACATGGTTGTCTTCTTGCTATTGTCATCACATGGGAGAAGGAGAGCTAGAGAGCTCTCTGGGGCCCTTCATAAGGGCACTCATCCAATTTATGAAAGCTCTACCCCCAGGACTTATTGCCCCCGCAAAAGCACCACTTTCTAATACCATCACATTGGGGATTAAGATTTTAACATATGAATTAATGGAGGACACAAAAAATCAGTCTACAACAATGACAGTGATGATCATGATCATGATGATGGAGTTTGATAATGTCTGTTTATACAACTAATCCGCCCTGATTGAGTCAATGGGTTTAGACAGTTGACATGTTTAGAATATTGTGGATATCATGAGTATAGAGAAAAGAAAGCATATACTAAATGAACTTGGGTTTTGTTGTAAATGAAAATTGGAACCTACTGAAAACTTTGATTAGCAATCTGCGTAAATAAGGTTTAGAAAATAATTCTAATGTGTTCATGGTGTAATCACTTTTAACTGATTGAAGCCAATATCTAACTTACTATCTAGACAAGTTTTAAAAAAGACATGGCATCAGAAAGGACCCTTTACTAATTTCCTGATTAAAAATCACTATTCTTCATACATTTAAGAATTAATTTGGTCATATTATAAGCAAGAAAGCAGAATTTTTCTTTTTCTTTTCCCTTTTAAATTCAAAGTCAAACATCATCTCATTTAATCCTTACAACAATCCTATGAAGAGAGTTCTGTCATTACCTCAATTTTACAAAATAGAAAATTGAGGCTCATAAGAGTTAAATCACATTCCAAATGTCTTGAACCTAATACATGAGAAATTCAAAATACTGAAACAATGGTAGCTCATTCAATTTGAAGAGTTTATCCAAAGGGTATATCAAAGAATTTGGAAGGTAAATAGAAGGCATGAACTATGGAGGGCCTCACAAGTCATGGGGATTTACCATTTTTTAATAACAGTCAATAACTGTGTCTTTCTAAATAAACACAATTTTAAACTAGTAGATATACGATTATTATGGTTTTTACCAGTAATCTTTGTGACCCCTTCTGCATCTGGGCCTTCATAACTTGCTAGGTTATGCTTCACTTTAAGTCAGTGAAAAGATTCTTTGCTATGGACAGGAACACACACATCCAAGGAAGGGTCTGATGCCTTCTCCTGATGTTCCTTATCTCGTCATTCAGGAATCTCCATGAAGTATGCGCCAAGTACGTTTTGAGTTTGGCAATATTTACTGTTATATTTTATTTTACCTACTCATGTGTTTGCCATTGTTGTGTGATCCAGAAACGCAAAGGTAAATAAAAATATATCCCAACCCATGAAGAGATCATTGTCCTGTAGGAAAGGTAGGAAATAAAATAGATGATTTTAAGATATTGATTTATACACTCTGCTAGAATTATTCACGGGAACACAAAGAAGGAGATTAGCAAGTGTCCTGAAAGAAATGATTCCCGATTTGCATCTTGATATATGATCAGGTACATGCATATAGACATGATATGCAACCCCAACTATTAATAAAAAAATAGGGCAATTAAGGATTTGACAATATCGAGTGTTTTCAAGGGTCAGAACCTGTCATATATTGCTGGTGACAATGAATAGTGGTACATCAATTTTGAAGAGCAGTTTAGCTCTTCATTGTTAGCATTGTTTATAAGAGTCTCAAATTATAACATCCATGTTCATCAATACATAGAGAAATAAAATATGGCATATTCATACTGTGGAACACAATACTCAAATTCAAAGTGATGAAGTAGATAAGATTATGTATCTCCATATTGACAAATATCAAAAACATAATGTTGAGTAAAATATTGCAAAATGATAAATATGGTATAATAGTACTTATGTGAATTAAAACACATAGCAATGTTATATAGTAGTGTATATATATGTTTATATATATATATGTATGTGTGTGTATATGAATAAAAATTGTAAGAACAGACAAAAACTTTATAGCAGTAGTTGCCTCTGAGGAGGAGGAAGGGCAACAAGATGAAAACCAGAGTTTAAAGGAAACTTCAACATTACTTGTGATGTTTATTTCCTTTATTAAGAAAATAGAGATTCAGAATATGAAAAATGCTAAAATTTGTCATGTTTTAAAGCTGCAAATTGTATTTATAAATACTCTCAAAATGAAATAAAATGGACAGAAGAATAGAGTGAGCCAAGAGCAATATGGATAAACGACTGAAAAGAATTGAAGTTGGAAGGGAAGGTATCCAGACAGTGGGAATGACCTGGGTAAACACATAGTGGTGTGAAATAGGCTGCTGTGTTTAGGGAAAACATGATTGATTTACTACAAGAGTGTAGAATGTGAGGTAGGTAGGAAGTAGCAGAAGAAAAAAATATGACAGATAAATAGACTATGGAGGGCCTTATAGGTGAAGTAAAGGCACTAATGATTCAAGGAGAAATATATATGTGGGAAAAGATGAAAATGTATTAATAAATTTATGGATGACCAGAAATATAATGTGCCTTGTCATAAGAAATACAAAGATGATCTCAAATTCCATTCTTAAATGAAGCAAAGGAGCCATAAACACATTTTGAAACAGTTATGCTTGACCTAGAAGTTCAGATTCAGCAGTAAACCTGCACGGCACAGACATTATCAGTATGGAGTAAATGCTATCACTCTTGCAACTTTGAATTTCTCATCTCCTCAATGGATTGTTAGCATGGTCATTTTCAATGTTCATTCCCCAATTCCTTCTCAATGTGGGTTATCTGTAGGTGCTTGAAACCCTTTGGAGGTCCCAACAAAGCAAATGATGATTAAATAAATGTTTTTGATAGATTACATAGATGGGTGCCTGAGGAATGGTTTGAAGCATATAAGAGTTATATTAAGGTCCTCCAGAGAAACATAACTACCAGAATTTGTATGTGTGTATCTTTGAGTGTGTGTGTGTGTGTGTGTGTGTGTGTGTGTGTGAGTATAAAGGGAGAGAGAGAGATGGAGGGGTTATTTTAAGGGATTGGCTCACCTGATTATGAAGACTAACAATTCCAGATCTGCAAGGTATGCCATCAGGCTGAACACCCAGCAAAGAATGTCACTGATGTTGCCAAGACCATTAACATGAAGAGTCAGAGAAGAGCCAATGCTGCAGTACAAGAATGAAGACCATCCTTCTTCCTCAGGGTAGATCAGTTTTTTTTGTTCTGTTTGGGTCCTCAACTGATTAGATAAGGCTCATCTACGTTATGAAGGTCAATCTGTTTTACTCAAAGTCCACTGATTTAAATGTTAATCTCATGCAAAACACCCTCATGGAAATATCCAGAATAATATTTGATCAACTATGTGGGCACTGTGACCCAGCCAGTTTGATATATAAAATTAACTATCATAAGAGTGAAGGCAGGAAAGTAAAGACAATGACTGCAATAATCCATGCTCCTCATTCAGAGCCTCAAAACATAGTAAAAGTTGAGTGCATATTTGTTAGTTTGAATTAATTCCATAGTGATTTAAAATATTTGACAAATATGTGTTTATATATGTATATGTACGTATATAAATACACACACATATACATAAACATGTCATGAATGTTAGTGTGGCACTCAGCACATTCTCAGGCAATGAGTGCTCATCAGTATTATTCTCTGAGTATTCTACAAGTTGTTTATTCTGTTGGCTTTCTCCCTGTGCCATTTTCTTTTTGTGTTCTGGTGAACAGTTTGATTCAAAATGTCTGATAAAATGTATTAGGGTGGTGCTAGTCTACCACAAAGAAAAACTAAATGTTAAGAGTATCAACTGGAAATTAGTTGTTCTCTAGATCTGTAGACCTCAATAATCTGAACAATTTGCCAAGAAGATAAAATCATCTGTTGAGTCCACCACTGTTTTGAATATAAGAGTTAACGATTCAAGGAGAAACATATATGTGGGAGAAGAACTTTATCATGTTTGGAAAGAGAAATGTTGCAAATAAATATATACTTAAATCTTAAAAACAGAAGATAAAGTAGCAACTAGGGATTATACTCATAACTAGTATTTTATCAATGTGCTCTATGATAAATTGGCTCCACTCATCAACTGAGAGAACTGAATTAGAATAAAGCAGTGTTCTTTGCAATGTTATGGTTCATGAAGCATAAAAAAGCAGTGATCTTTTGCTTTGGTTCTGATTGGTGTGAACTTGCATTGAACTGGTCAAATCTCCTAAAGAGATAGCTTAGAAGATACTTTGTATATAATACTATAGGTCAGAAAAATATTATAAGTAGTGTTCCCTTTATGCAAGGAGAAAGGAAATCAAGGTTAGAAGAGTTGTAAAAAATCAAATCATGAAGAAATAAATGACAGTTTGGCTTTGAAAAAAGAAGACTCTTCCTCCTCTCAAGATGAAGCAGAGGAGGGAAGAATGAGGAAGAATACATAATATATTTATAGTGGAAATCAAGATGAGTGCCCAAAACATTTTCATTTGGAGCAGAGGGGATTTAATAGAACTTAGGCCAGATAACTTAAATCTTCTCAGGAAAAATTGGGTCTTATGTTTAGGAAAAAGAGATGGACAAAAACATGATGGTCATAGGAGTGTTGAAACAGTTTGGAACAGTGGCTGTGAATCACTAAAAATGGAGAAAAAAATTAATCTACAACAAATAAAAAGGGTGCTAAGGAGCTATAAGGACCCAGTTAAGGTTAAAAATCAGAGAGACAGTCTGTTTGCATTAGTGAAAGAGGAAAGAAAAGATGCAAAGCAGGTATTTCAGGGAAGGCAGACAGCCAGCTACAAGTTCCTAATGTGAGCAGCAAATGATCCATAATCATGGTCAAAACAGATAATGAAAACACAAAATATCAGTACCATACTGTTTTGATTATTGTGCATCCTGGATCTGGATGTCTGTTTCCTTCCTGAGATTAGGGAAGTTTTCAGCTATTATTTCTTCAAATGTTTCTGTTCCTTCTCTTTTCTCCTTCTGTGATTCCTATAATGCAAATCCTATTCTGTTTGATGATATTGCTAAGTTCCCTTAACCTATTCTCACTTTTATTATTCTTTATTGTTTTTTCTGTTCTGCTTGGTTGCTTTCCATGATACTTTCTTCCAGTTTGCCAATCCATTCTTCTTCATCCTCTAATCTGTTACTGATTCCTTCTAGTGCATTTTTTTTTAATTTCAGTTGTTGAATTTTCTAACAGGTTCTTTTTGATATTTTATATTTTTTTGTTGAAGGTCTCATTGAGATATTCTACTCTTTTCTCAAGTCCAGTGAGTACCTTTATGACCATTACTAGGAATTATTGATCAGGCATATTGCTTGTCTCAGTTGCATTTAGCTCTTTTGCTGTAGTTTTGTCCTGTTCTTTCATTGGGGAAGTATTAATCTGTCTCCGCATTTTTTTTAATTCTCTGTGTTTTTCTCTATGTATTAGGAAAGCTAGAAATATTTCCTGATCTTGAAAGTAGAGGTCCTGTGGTGCCCTGTAGCACAGTGCTCCTGTTCACCAGATCCAGGCACTCCAAAGGTATGTATGCACCCTACTGTTGTGGTTGAGTCAATTTGTCTTCAGTCCAGTTGGCTGTAATGGTCAGTTTTGCCTGTTGTGTGCACATTGGGAAGGGTCTGTTTCCTGTGCTGTTAAGGGGCCTGTCTGGGGCAACTGTAGGCTTACAACCGGGTTGGGTGGGGTTAGCAGAACAGCTGTCTGCCCTCAGTCCATTTGTTGGGGCTGTAGTCACACAGAACTGCAGGGCACTTTCCCTGAAAGGCTTTTTGTGGTTGGTGGGGCCAGCAGTCAGACCTGATGTGTGCCCCCAGTTCCTCTGGTGGGGCTGCAGTTACACTGATCAGCAGTGTGCTCTCTCTACACTCATTTCCCCATTTCATGCTCACAGATTGGAAGAACAAATATTGTTAAAATGTCCAAACTACCCAAGGCAATCTACAGATTTAGTATAAACCCTATCAAAATACCAACAGCATTTTTCACAGAACTAGAGAAAATAATATTAAAATTTGTATGGAATCACAAAATACGTTAAATAGTCAAAATAATCTTGAGAAAGAAGAACAAAACTGGAGATATCACAATTCCAGATTACAAGATATACTACAAAGCCACAGTAATCAAAACAATATGATACTGGCACAAAAATAGACACATAGATCAATAGTACAGAATAGAAAGCCCAGAAATAAACTCACACTCATATGGTCAATTAATCTACAACAAATAACACAAGAATATACAATGGGGGATATACATTTAGATAGCTAAATGCAAAAACAAACAAACAAACAAACCAAAAGTGGATCATTTTCCCTCACCATACACAAAAATAAACTCAAAATAGATTATGGATCTAAATGTGAGAGAAGAACCATAAATCTTAGAAGAAAGCACACAGTACTTCCCTTGATATTGGCCATTAGAAACATTTTTCTAAATATGCCTGCTCAGGCAAGGGAAACAAAGAAAAGTTAAAGTATTGGGACTACAGCAAAATAAAAATATTTTGCACAGTGCAGGAAGCCATTAACAAAATAAAAAGGAAACCTAATTAGTGGGAGAAGATATTTGCAGATGATACATCCAATAGGGGGTAATATCCATAATATGAATAACTTATATAACTCAATAACCAATCCCCCCAACAAATAATCCAGTTAAAAGATGAGCAGAGCACCTGAATAGATATTTTTACAAGAATATATATAAGTATCCAACAGACACATGAAATGATGCTCAACACCACTAATCATAAGGAAAATGCAAATCAAAAACACAATAATATGTAACCTCACACCTGTCAGAATGGCTAGAAACAAAAAGACAAGAAATAACAAGTGTTGGTGAGGATGTGGAAAAAAAGGAACCCATGTACAGTGAGGAGTGGGAATGCAATTTGGAGAAAGTCACTGTGAAAAATAGTATGGAGGTTCCTAAAAAAATTAAAAATAAAACTACTGTATGATCCAGTAATTCCATTATTGGATATTTACCTAAAAAAATAACTAAATCACTAATTTGGAAAGGTATATGCATCCATATGTTTATTGCAGTGTTATTTACAATAGCTGAGATATAGAAGCAACCCGTGTCCTTCAATAGATGAATGGATAGAGAAGATGTGGTATATATAGAGAATGGAATGTTACTGAACCATGAAAAAGAATGATATTTTGCTATTAGCAACAACATGGAAGGTCCAAGAGAGTATTAATGCTATGTGAAATTAGTCATACACAGAAAGACAAATACCATATGATTTCACTCATATGTGGAAGTTAAGAAGTAAAACAAATGAATAAACAAAGAAAAAAGGAGGCAAGCCGAAGAAAGAGACTCTTAAATACAGAGAAAAAAAAACAGTAATTGCCAGAGGAGAGGTAGGTGGTGGAGAAATGAAATAGATAAAGGAGGCTAAGAGTATATGTATTTTAATGAGCTCTGAGTAATGTGTAGAAATGTTTAATTATTACATTGTACACCTGGAACTAATATAACACTGTGTGTTAATCAAATCCAAAAATAAAAACAAAAAAATAATCAAAAATTATAATATATGAAAAGTTGTCAGATGCAGCTAGAACCATTCTTTGAAAAAATCATGTCTTTAAATGAATTTGTTAGAAAAGAAGAAAAGTTAAGAAATTAATTATTCTAATGAGGTAGAAAAAATCAATAAAATAATACAACAGAATATGATGTAAATTTGTATATAAAAAGATAAAATATCAATTAATGAATGAATTTAGCAAGACTGTTGGATTTAATGTAAATATACAAAAATTAATTCTATTTCTGATACATAAAAATAAAATGATAAGAAAACTATGGGAAGCAATTTTAAATGCTTAAAAATAAACCACATAAAAATATATAGGACCTCTATACATAAAGTATAAGTTATTTTTAATTAAAAGTATATACATAAATACATGGAGGGTTACACCATGCTTGTGAACTGGGAAATTCAATACTGTAAGGATATCAACTTTCCCTAAGTTGTTTTATAAATTCAATTCAATCTCAACAAAATACAAATATATGTTTGTATTATTAAAACTTTACAAGTTGACTTTAAAATTTATATGGAAATGCAATGGTCTGAGAATAGCTAAAATATTTTGAAAGAAGAATAATGATGAGGGAGGAGTTTCTCTATCAGAGACCAAGGATTATTTTAATACTACATTAACTAAAACTGATATTGTTTCATGGATAGAAAATTGATCAATGGGAGTACCTGGATGGCTCAGTGGGTTGAGTAAGGACTCTGGATTTCAGCTCAGTTCAGGTCATGATTTCACAGTTCTTGAGTTCTAGCACCACACTGGGCTATGCACTGATAGTGGGGAGCCTGCTTGGGATTCTCTCTCTCCTTCTCTCTTTGTTCCTTCCCCTCTTGTGCTCTCTCTCTCTCTCTCTCACAAAATAAATAAGTAAACTTAAAAAAAAGAATTCCCACAAAAAAAGAGAAAAAATTGACCAATGGAACATAATAGTGGCCAATAAGAGACCCATGCATACATAGATATTTGATTTATGACAAATTTATGAGTCAGGTCAATGGTGAAAGAAATGTTTTCATAATAAATGAATTTTGAGCTCTACCTCACAGTAGAAAACAATTATTTCCAGTAGAATTTTATGTCATAAAGTTAAAGACAAAATAAATCTAGGAAATAATATGTGAGAATAATTTCATTACCGTAGAACTGAAGAGAAATCTCATAGATACAAAATACATAAAAATTACACAAGTACATAAAAGATATATAGGAATACTCAAGTATATAAAATTTTAAAATAAATTAGATTTAATATGAATTGCTGTTCACTGAAAGAAGAAAGTTGAAAGCTACAGGCTCAGAGAAGATATTTTAACACATGTAACAAGGAGAATATATAGATCTCCTAGGAATCATTAAGAAAAAGATAGCCAATCTAATAGAAAGAAAAGTGCAAGATATTTGAACAGGAAATTAAAAGAGGAGATCCAAGTGGCCAATAAACATATAAAAGAGGCACTAAATTTCATTATTAATCAGAGAAATCACAAAGAGAGACCATGACTCACTCATTTTACTGGCAAAAGTTAGTACCATTGACATATCATGTGTTGCATATTTTGGTATGTGGAACAATTTAATTGTTCATCAACAGTGCAATGGAAAAAAAATCACAGTATATTCCTACAATGGAATTCTATTCAGCAATACAAATGAACAAACTTCAGCTGTTTGCAACAGTGAGGAATCTCACAAACATAATGTTAAAAAAGAAGCCAAGTACAAAAGAATGCATACACTTATTAAAATTTATATAAAAAGTTCAAAATGAAACATAACTAAAGTTTCCTCTTAGAAGTTAGGAAAGTGTTATTTTGGGGAAGAAGGGAAGAGTTATAATTGAAAGGGGACAAAAGAAAGGCTTTTAGGGCAGGGGGCTGTGTTCTATTTCTTAACCAGGATGGTAGTTACATGAGTTATTCACTTTGCAAAATTTCCTTTAGTTATGCATTGTTTCCTGCACTTTTCTAGATGCGTGTTACACTTCAACAACAACAAAAAGTATTTTATAAAAAGAACACGTGAATGGAAGCTTTGACACTATATTTCTTCTAAGTACAAAGCAATAAATTTCTAACACAATTTCCCATTTCAATTGCAATTCATAACATTTTCTGACATGTAACCTTAGATTCTAGAATCCTTTTGAACAGTAACAACAATGACAATGAGGGCTCAGAGGAACTACAGCATATATTACAATTATCTGGCTTCAGAGCAGTTACTCTAGGTGCCTTTCTCTTATTCCCTTTTGCCCGTTGATGACCTGGGACCACTAATACTTGTAAGACACCACAAGGCTCTTCATCAATAGCTCAAAATATCAGTTTGACTACCCCTAAAATGTAGGTGAGGGTCACAGCAGGACACGATGAAGCCCAGCTCCATTAAAAATATTAATAAAAGTAAAGTACCAATTTATTAAATGAAAATCCTCTGATCTGTTCGCTATAGCAAACAGCTGTTATTCTGTATCCTACTGAGGGCCTTGGGATCCAGTGACACCAGCAGGTCTGCCTCTGTGCACAGTTCTCTCAGCTGGTCAAATAAACAGCCCCTCTATCCTCCTGTAGCGATGCAGGGCTGCTCCCAGTTGTCAAACTCAAATAATCCCCTTCAAACAGAATCCCTGGCAAGTTCAAAGAAAACATGCCAAACCCCACTGTTTTTGGCAGATAATGGACACTGAGAATTGGCTGCAGGAGCAGAAACAGAAAGATGCCTCTGCATATGAACCTTTAACAAACCAAGCGTTATCACAAATATCTCTCCCCATCCAGTGACCTTTCCCAAAAAATCATCTCTAATCCCTAATGCTTCAGTATTCTTTTCTGCCACATTTCATATCCCAATAGTTAAAAGTTCAAGATTCCTTAGTAGCATAAAATTTTACTTATAGTTTTCTAAGCATACAAATATATATTTTTATAAATATAAATACATATAGTTTGAACACGGTATAACCAAATCATAAAAAAGTAGGTGGGATTGTATGTCAAAACACAATTTGACCCTTATTCTACTAATTAGGAAAGATATAAAAAAACATTCAACATGCATAAATACTGCATGGACACTGTAAAATCAGTAAGCAACTTGTAAGCTATAAATAACCAATACAGCTAATAATTCACCTATATACTTTGATGAATAGAAAGCAAACTTTTTCAAGACTTGGAAATAAGTTTCTCCATCCCTTGTCGGTCATTATAATCTTCCCTTGTATCCCCATGGACTACTCCTACAGGAAAACTATGATTATCTATCTCTTCTGTCTGTGTGTCTGTCTGTCTATTTAATTATGCTTAAGAAAATGAGGTACAACATTTAGCTGATTTAGCAGGCAGGACTGAATGTATGATCCAATGGATGAATATTGCCAATAGTGAGTTCAGCACAAGTGATTTAAAATGTCATGCTACTATGTAAATATGACATGACTGCTTATATTCATCATTTGATTTCTGCCTTTATCCACAATGAATATCCTGGCTTGATTTTAATAGGCACGATGGAGCTTATTTCCTAATTCCAAGCAGCTCTTAAACTTCAGAAATAAAAGATTTTAGCTTATCTCACAAGAATGCTTTAAGTATAAATGTGATAACTTGTTAAGAAGTATTTGAGTTCATTGAAGAAAAGGTAGTGTGTAAAAGAAATGTGATATTACAATGATTATGGGTTTCTCATGGCGATCCTGAGTCTTCCATTTCTCTTGAAAGGATGTCTCAGGTTTTCTTTTCAATGGAATGGCACCCTGGACACTGGATCCCTTGAGAGGGCTATGCTAGAATAAACATTCAACTTAGAGTCAGAAGACCCCAATGTTTGTCATGGCTCTACTACCAACTAGTACTGGTAGGTTTTTGTAAAACTATTTACCTCTCTGGAACTCCATCAGGTACTTCATCTTTAAAATGAGAAAGAACTTGACATTATATGAACTTGGAGGTGACTTCCAGCTTTAGCATTCTGAAATTTTGTGATCCATTGTGATTATTCATACTTAAGAAGGCAATAAATTATTTCTGAAAGTTAATAGCAGAATGGTCGTTTAGAAGTTAAGTTTCTATCCCCAATTAAATGCTTACTCTCATCAGGTAATTTGAATTCAGGTTTGAAGAGTGATTCAGGTTATAAGAAAAGCCTTCCCTTATCCTATCTGAGTTGATTCCCTAGTGTTTCCACACACCATCATATGTACTTTTTTCAACTAACCATCATCTATATATATATATATATATATTTCTTTTTTTAAGCATTTGTTTCCTCAAAAAGAATGTAGGCTATCTTGTTTACCACTGAATTTTTAGTGCCCAGAGCAAACCCTTGCCAATAATAGACTCAAAAACATATGTTGAGTGAGAAACAGAATGCATAGTAAAACCATTTAACCAAGTGTAGCATAAGGCTAGATCTGTTTAAGAGAAAGATGTTTAATGAACGCTAATATAGGAAAACTTTGCTTTCTTTAGATATGCCAAAAGGAAAGACGATGTGCCGGAATTAAACCAATAGAAAATATCTGGAAGATTTCCCAGCCTAACACTCTATTGTCAAGTCTCTGGGGATGTATATGGCTTAAGTATGACAAGGCTTTGCAATAATAGAAGGAAAATGATCCTCTATTTTATATAACATGGTTTTAATTCAATAGAAGTTTTACTAATCCTAGAGTAACTACTTTTATTGACTGTGGCATGGTCTTAAAAAATATACAAGGTGAAATGCAAATTTTTACAAAAAATTCAGCTGAGCGCTTAAATCAGTTTCATTTTGTGCTAATAATATATCATAACGTACAAATTGTTATATATTATGTTTTAGAAATGTAATTTACATAACGGAGTAAAAGAAAATTTAAAGCACAAGAAATGGCTTTTGCAAGTTTTCTCAGCATCTGTAGCTTCAACAACATATGGATCTGATTTGTTATTTCTATTTATTTGTGCATCTATTTTTAAAGATTCCAAGTTTAGCAGAATTAAAAATATGGATATCATCTGCATTGCTCCAGACCACTTTATCATAGAATAGTGATTTGTATATAGGTCATCAAGATTTTTTAGAAAGGAAATCTATAGTTATATTTTATGTAGTCAGAGAATTCACTGTTCCGTGATGCCTTTTCTTGGGTCATCTTGAAAACTGATTGTCACACAATGATCCAATCAGCTATTTGATTGATCTGATTCAGTTCATCCATGGCACCTGGACCAAACAATTCAAGGTCAGGTTATTTCTGTCTGACATTGATGGACATGGCATGTAACATCAAGGGATAAAAAGAGCCCATTATATTTAAAAAACTGCCCTACACCAAATACATTTCTATTGCTTTGCTTAAAGATAACTGAGACTATCTGAAGTGAATGATTTTAGCTCAATGATTTCATTTGACAGCAGTGTTAAGTATGGACTTGCACAATTAGTGTGGACCCTCAGGCAAATTATTGAAAATCCTGATGATAATAATACTTCATTAATGAACTGTAGTTTTGTGTTCAGAAAGTGGCCTAATATAGGATTTGTAAGAATTTGCCTAACACCAAGATAAACAAATAGCTTATGGATCCAGACAATAAGGATAGTGATATAATACATCCAATTTTGCATGTTTTAAAATAAACTATATAAATGGGCAAGAGCTGTTGAACTTCTTGTCCTCTGAATAATCAGTCCCAAACTCAAATTTATTTTTTCTATATCAAAACTTTTGGCTGAAGCATTCATTCTCCTAATATTAATTGACTATTCATTTACTATGAAATAAGCATTCTTCTAGGAGCTGGGGATACTGCAGCACATAAATTAGACAAAATTCTCTTTTCTATTAGAGCTGAAATTCCATTGGGTAGAGATAGATAAAGATATTAAACAAATTATTCAAATACTGTATTGGGAAGTGATAGTGCTATGGAAACAAAGCAAGGGAGGGTGGTTGGGAAATACCTTGGGGTTGGAGGGTTCAATTTTATTTAGTTTTATTTTTATTTTAAGAAATTGTTAACATTTATTCATTTTTGAGAGACAGAGAGAGACAGAGGGAGACACAGAATCTGAAGCAGGCTCCAGGCTCTGAGCTGTCAGCACAGAGCTCGATGCAGGGCTGGAACTCATGAACCATGAGATCATGACCTGAGCTGAAGTCGGACGCTTATCCGATTGAGCCTCCCAGATGTAGAGGGTTCAATTTTAAATGGAGAGGTCAGGGTAGCCATTTTTGAAAAATGATACTGTAAGAAATTAAAAAGTGAAAGGGAGATCTATAATATCTGTGGGAAACATGTTTCATGCAGACTGTGTAGCTAGTAAACAGAGTAGGCTGGACTGTACCTGACATATTAGAGCAACAATAAGGATGTCAGCATGGCTGGAGTGCCATGGAAGAGGGAAGTAGGAATTAGTTATAAAGTCAAGTCTGTAGGATCTTGTAGGAAATGATAGGACATTGTCTTTTACTCCAAATATAGTATGAAGCTAGTAATGGGGGTTTTTGAGCAGAAGGGTAACAATATCTGATTACAGTTTAACAGACTTACTTTCCTCACCAAAGTGAAAATAAATTTTGGAGTTTCATCTCAGGATGGAAGAAGAACATTTAGTTAGGAGTGAGATGATAGTGGCTTGGATCAGAGTTTTAAGTCATACACTGTTCCTCCTACAGGTGTAGGCTCTGTCCTTGAAATCCTACCTTAAGGGTTCTAGAAGGCTTTCAGAGTTTTTCTAGTTTTTTTCACTAGTAGAATCTATTTATGTCATTAATGAATGTAATTTATAAACATAATCCATTAATCTCACTTATTTGTTGCTTGTTAAATGGAATTTAAAATACCATCTAATTCATAAGGTAATGATGAGAATTACATAAGAAAATGCATGTAAAGTGTAAGCACAGTCATCATACAGTACAACATAAGCTTCCAATACATGCTAGCTGTTATTGTTAATATGATTAGTGGTACAAAATCTATTCTAGTAAGAAATATAATACTTACTTTAATTTATTTAAGTCTTCCTTAATTATTCCCAGTAATGTTTACTAGTTTCAATATAGCAGTCTTGCACATTAATCACTCAGTAGAACTTGTACAATATACCTAATACACTTGTGAAAGGTATCATTAAAAATGATTTTCTGTTTGTTCATTGCTAGTGTGTAGAAATATGATTGATTTTTGCATGTGGATGGTGAATTCATTTACCTTGATAAATTTATTTATGAATTTTAATGGTTTATCAGTAGATTTCTTGGGCTTTCTATACATACTGTCATATCTTCTGCAAAAATGTCAGCTTTATTTATTTACATTTGTTATACATTTTCTTTCTTTTTTTTTTTCTTGCCTTATTGCAATGGTAAGAATTTCCAATGTAGTGTTTAATGGAAATGGGGTAATGGGAATCCTTACTTCATTTCTCATCTCAGTGGAAAGGCTTGAACTATTTTACTATTAAGTTATGATGTTTTTTATAAATTTTTGGTAGATAACTTTAATTAAAGATGCAACCTTGAGGTGATCCATATACTATATATGATTGGAAAGATTCAAATTGCAAATGTTTTGTTTACGGTTTCTATATCTGCATTGAAATATTGAGATAATCTTCTTTCCTTATATTTGTATCTAGCTTTTGGTGTAAATGTTATTCTGCCCTCATAAAATCAATTGAGAAGTGTTTCTTTATTTACTTCCTGGAAAATTTGTGTAAGGCTGGTGTTACTTCTAACATTTGGAAGAAATCACTGGAAAAACCATTTTGGCCAGAAATTTTCTTTTCAGGAAGTTAAAAAAAATTAATCTCTAATAAATACAAGAAGAGTTATTTTCTGTCTCTTGTATTAGTTTTGGTAGATTGTACTTTTCAAAGAATGTGTTCATTTTCTTGTTAGATTTTCAAATTAATTAAAGTATAATTTTTTGTAGTTATTATAGTAGACTGAATATGATCCTCCAAAAGATATTCATACATGTATCCCTGGAACCTACAAATGTGACTTTAGATGAAAAAAGGGTCTTTACAAATGTGATTAAGTCAAGAATCTTGAGATGGAGAGGAAATTATCCTGGATGCGCAGAGTGGGTCCTAAACACAATCACATGTATCCTTAACAGAGAGAGACTTAGGGAAATTTCAGAGACAGAAAAGAAGACAAAAGGACCATAGTGGCAAAGATTGGAATGGTGTAGCCACAAGCCTAGGAGTGTTGGTAGCCACCAGAAGACGGAAAAGAAGTGAAATGGATTCTCTCGAATCCCTAGAGCTACTGAGGGAAGCATGGCCTTGCTGACACACTACTTTTGGTTCAGTGATTCTAATTTGGACTTCTGGCTAGAATTCCAGAATTGTGAATGAATACATTTCTGTTATTTTAAACTACTAGCCAGATTTGTGGTGATTTGTTACAGTTAAGAAAACTAATTCAAGACGCTTTCATTTTTGTCAAAAATTTTTTACAATATATTGCAACATTATCTTTTTGCATTTCTAATATAGATAATTTGTGTTTTCTCTGTGCAGTTTTCTCTCTCCCTACCCTTCTCTCTCCCCACCCCCACTCCAAACATTTAATATCTCTGTTACTATTTTGTTAACTACTTATAACAAGAAACAGCTGTACTGGGCAACTGGTTCCTCTCCTTCCCTCCCTCCCCAGGGGTTTATCAATTTTATTAGACTATTCAAACAACTAACATTTGATGCTCTTATCTTCATTATTTCCTTTCTTATGCTTTCTTTGTGTTCAATTTACCATTCTTTTCTCACTTGTTGGGATGGACATTAGGTCATTCATTGTTTAGTGTCTCTATTGTATGTAAAGCCACAAATTTCCACTTATACTTCACAAGTTTTATGCTATGTTACATTATTCAATAAAATATATTTTATGATATCAATTCTCTTTGACTTACGGGTTTTTATATATATTATGTTTAATGTCTAGGCATTTGAGGCTATTCTCTTCATCTTTATATATTGATTTCTAGGTTAATTCTACAATGATTCTTTTTATATTTTTAAAATATTTTTAATGTTTTTATTTATTTTGGAGACAGAGAGAGACAGAGCATGAGCAGGGTAGGGGCAGAGAGAGGGGGAGACACAGAATCTGAAGCAAGCTCCAGGTTCTGACCTGTCAGCACAGAGCCCAATGTGGGGCTCAAATCATGGAGTGTGAGATCATGACCTGAGCCGAAGTCAGACGGTCAACCTACTGAGCCACACAGGTGCCCCAATTCTACAATGATTCTTAAACATGCTTTTTTATGATTTCAATCCTGAGAAATGCAATGAGATTTACTTGACATGGTCATGCAGTACATGATTCTTCTTTCCTTTTTCCTTTTTTTAATGTTTATTTATTTTAAGAGAGGGAGAGAGAGAGCAGGAGAGTACACGCTCATGAATAGCGAACAGGGGAGGGGCAGAGACTGAGATAGAGAGACAATCCCAGGCAGGCTCCATGCTCAGTGTGGAGCCTGATGCTGGGTTCAGTCTCATGACCATAACATCACAACCTGAGCTGAAATCAAGAGTTAGACACTAACCAACTGAGCCATCCAGGCACTCCTGATTCATTTTTATGAATGTTCCATGTGCAATCAAAAAGAATGTCTACTCTCCTAGTATTGGATATAGTGTTCTATGTATTTCAATTAGGACATATTTCATAATTGCTATTCAAATTTTCTTTATTTTTTTGTCTATCTGTATTATCAGTCACCATGAGATATGTGTTAAACTCTCCCATGATGACTGTGGGGTAATGTATTATTTCTTATATTTCTCTCAATGATTTATTTGTGTACTTCTCTCTATATTATTAGAACAAGGTATTTTAAAATATCTGTTTTATTGATACACTGACACTTTTATATGAAGAAACATCCCTTTTTACTTCTAAAAATTAGCTTGTCTTAAAGTCTGATTTTTCTAATGTTACTATAGCTATTTCTGATGGCTTTTGGATAATTCTTGTATAATATATCTTTTTATTCCTTTGTTTGCACTCAACCTGGATCTATATTTCTTTTACTTAACTGGAATCTCTTGTATACAGCACAGAATTGGGCATTAAGCTTTTGTTCAAGTCTAATAATCTCTGTCTTGTTTGGGGTATGTGATTTAAAAAACACATAAGATCTACTCTCTTCCAAAATTTTAAATGTAGAGTATGCTATTAACTATATGCATAACACTGCCCAGCAGCTCTCTAGCACTTTCTTCATTTTGTATAATTGAAACTTTATACCACTTAACAGCAACTCCCCATTTCTCCCTTCCTCTAGCCTCTGGCAACCGTCAGTCTACTTTCTGCTTCTTTGAGTTTGACTACTGCAGTTACCTCATATACATGGAATCACATAGTATTTTCCTTCTGTGACTAACTTATTTCACTGAATATCCTTCAGGTTCATCAATGTTGTATATGACAGGATTACCTTCTTTTTTAAAGGCTGAATAATATTCAGTTGCATATATATATATCACATTTCCTTGATCTATTCATTTGTCTATGGGCATTTAGGTTGTGTCTACATCTTGGATATATTGAATAATGCTGCAATGAATGTGGAAGTGCAATCTCTTTGAGAACCAGATTTTAATTTCTTTAGAAACATACCTATAAGGGGCACCTGGGTGGCTCAGACAGTCAAAAGTTTGATTGAAGTACAGGTCAGGATCTCATGGTTCCTGAGTTCAAGCCCTGCATCAGGCTCTCTGTTGTCAGCAGAGGGCCTACTTCAGATCCTCTGTCCCTCTCTCCCCAGAAATAGGAATGGTAGTTTTAATTTTTTGAGGAACGCCCATACAGTTCTCCATAGCATCTGTTACCATTTTACCTTCTCATCAACAGTGTACAGGGATTCTAATTTCTCCACATTTTCACAAGCACTTATTTATCTCAATAATGGCCATCCTAGTAGATTTAAAGCAATGTCTCATTGTGGTTTTCATTAACTTTTCTCTGATAATTAGTGATCCTGAGAATCTTCTTATATACCTATCAGTCTTTTGTATATATTCTTTGGAGAAATGTTTATTTAGCTCTTTTGCTCATTTTTGAATCAGGTTACATTTTCTTTATTTATTTTTTTTTTTGCAATTAGTTGTAGGAATTACATTATTTTGGATATTAACTCATTATTAATTATGTGGTTTGCAAATATTTTCCCATCTTGTAGGTTGCCTTCTCACTCTGTTTTTGTTTGTTTTGGTTATTTTTTGCTGTGCAGAAGCTTTTTAGTTTGATGTAATCCAAGTCCCACTGGTTTATTTTTGCTTTAGTTGCCTGTACAACAAAATACTAGTGAGCTGACTCCAACCATGCATCAAAAGGATCATACACTATGACTAAATGGGATTTATTCCTGGGGTACAAGGATAATTCAACATACAAAAGTTAACCAATGTTACATACATTAACAGAATAAAGAATAAAAATCATATAATTATCTCAATAGAAAACATTTCAAGGGCACCTAGGTTACTCAGTCGGTTGAGCGTCAGATTTTGACTCAGGTCATGATGTCGCGGTTTGTAAGTTCGAGCCCCCTGTCGGGCTCTGTGCTGATAGCTCAGGCCTGGAGCCTGCTTCAGATTCTATGTCTCCTCCTCTCTTTGCCCCTCCCATGCTCATACTCTGTCTCTCTCTGTCTCTCAATAGTAAAAAACGTTAAGAAAAAAAATTAGAAAACATTTCATAAAATTAACACCTTTTCATGATAAGAAGCACTCAACAAACTATGAAGAGAAAGAAATCATCTCAACATAATAAAGCTCATATATGGAAAGCCCATAGCTCATATTGTAGTCAATGGTTGAAAACAGAACATTGGATATTTGGTCCTGTCTCTTCTTTCTGCTCCCAGGAGAAGCTGAGAGCTGGGGATGTCCTCTTATTGGGTAGTGCTATAATAAGAGGATCAATTACGTTGGGCGTGTGCCATAAATTTTCCTACCAGCTTCTTTGTACTTTATTTAGTGTTTACTCGGGTGCATGAGTCTCTCAACTGGTTCCTCTTTGTCAGAACAAGGAGATTTGGTCCATGTATTATTGTTGAATCTATATGTCCCTAGGGGGAAATTTCTGGAGCTTCCCATGCCACCATTGTGTTGATGTCACATCCTTCTGTCTTTTAGTTAAAATATTAGTCCACTTACATTCTACTGGTTTATTTCGATTTAGCTCTACTATTTTCCATTTGTTTTCTATTGGTCTCAACTATTCTACATTCCATTCTTTCTTCTTTCTTGCCCTATTTTTTATTCAAAGTTTTCTTCAACATTATTTTATCCTGAGTTCTAAACTGTTTAGCCTATCTATTAGAACTTAGCTTAGATATTAAACATGCAGATTTATTAACACTTAATACAGATTGGTGCACTTAACATTTACCAGATAAAGCAAGGTTCTAGAAACCATTTAACAATATTTACATCCTCTTGTTTTTTGTGTTAATGTTGTAAATTTCAGAAGACATTCTAATGACTCTATACGCATTCAGAATTCTCCTCTTATATGTCCTTCCTACATTTCAACATTTTAATTTTTAGTTATTTCTTTTTGCTTGAAACTCTGGTTCTGTTTTTTCTTTTAATGTGTGTTTACTGGTGAAAATGATCTCAGATTGTCTGAAAATATCTTAATGTCACCTTAAATTTTTTTTTAATGTTTATTCTTAAGAGAGAGGCAGAGAATGTGAGCAGGGGGGAGGCAGAGAGAGAGGGAGACACAGAATCTGAAGCAGGCTCCAGGCTCTGAGCTGTCAGCATGGAGCCCGATGCAGGGCTTGAACTCACGAACCACAAGATCATGACCTGAGCTGAAGTTAGATGCTTAACCGATTGAGCCACCCAGATGCCCCAATACCATCTTTTCTTAAAATATATTTTTACTGATTATATAATTCTAGATTCAAGTTTTTTCTTTTAGTACCTTAGAAATGTCAGCCATTATTTTTTGGCTTCCCTTCTTTTGCTGAGATGTTAACTGTTAGTATTGCTGCTATTTTGAAGGCAATGTATCTTTTTTTTTTTTTTTTCCACCTTTGGCTATTTTGGCTTCAGTTTTGATTTGTAGTTAGACTCCTGTGGTTCTTAGTAAACATTTTTGTCATTGTTATTTTTTGACAGTTTTAGAAAATCCTTAGCTTTGCCATTGAAATTATTGCTTCTTTCTCATTCTTTCTTCCCTATCCTTTTGATCTCTAATAATATGTATTCTAGATTTTTTGCCCTGTCCCATATGCCTGGAATGTATTTTTTCATTTGCTTCATTTTCTTTCACTCTGTGTTTTAGAGTAGGTATTTCCTACTGCACAATATCCATTTTAATAATTCTCTCTTCTGGGGCGCCTGGGTGGCTCAGTCGGTTAAGCGGCCGACTTCGGCTCAGGTCATGATCTCGCGGTCCGTGAGTTCGAGCCCCGCGTCGGGCTCTGTGCTGACCGCTCAGAGCCTGGAGCCTGTTTCAGATTCTGTGTCTCCCTCTCTCTGACCCTCCCCTGTTCATGCTCTGTCTCTCTCTGTCTCAAAAATAAATAAACATTAAAAAAAATTAAAAAAAAAATAATAATTCTCTCTTCTGTTATTTTTAACCACTAAATCCATCTGTACTGGGTTTTTATTTTTATTACTGTATTTTCTGACTCTAGAATCAGTATTTAATTTTTATTGTATTTATTTTAATATCATTTCTTTGGCTAAATTTGGTATTAGAGCCATATATTTCAGGAAACATATTGATCACATTATTTTAAAAGTTTGTGATGATTAACTCTAATATCTGAATCATTTGTGATTCTGCTCCCACTGTTTGTTTTTCTCCAGGTATTTATTGGTCATTTGATCTTACTTTCTGGTATGTCTGGTAATTATTCACTGAATAACATCCATGTATATAAAACTATTATAGAGCAAAGTTGAGGCTATGGCTGATATATATTCCCCAGAAAAGATTTGATTTTGTATATCACTTAAAAATTGTTGGCCATTCAAATTTTCATCTGACTGGGTTGGTCTCTGAGCCTTCAAACAGATATTATTTTCCTATATTTGCTCAGTGGGAGTGTTGGTCTAAATATGTTACTTTTTTTTTCTATTATACCACATGATTTTGTTTTGTTTTAAGAAAATGAAAATGAAATCCCACCTAATTCACTTAAAAACATCCAATGTTTACAATCAAATGTATTCTTCAATGCCTTCTTTATAGGAAAAAAAAAAACCTAATTATCACCTAAATGAGATATTTCATGTAATCCTTAGAAACTATTATGAAGTTAATTAATCACTTGGGGAAATGTATTATGTATTAGGGATACCCATATCTTCATATGGGTTATTTAGATGTGAATAATGCTAGAGAGCCATTGATTACAAAACAATAGAGTGTGTCCTAATAATTCATACAGCTTTGGTGTTACCTCAACTCAATCTTGTAAAGGAAACATGGAATCATTTTTTCTGCTTACTTCTTTTCTAAAAACTTAATTTCCATGAAAAATAAGTGATTTCATGGCAATCATTATTAAGACCTCCCTTAAAACTTCAAGATCTCTGACTACATTTTTGCCTGTATTTGTATAACTTAATAAGTAAGTTTCTAAAACATTACTGTTTATGTTTGAATTTTTATACTTCTATGCTTCTGCCCCTCTGAATCATTGCCCTTATTGTGTTCATTTTGCTTATTTTCCATGTTATATGTATCAAATAGTATACAATGTTTTATTAGGTAGAAGCAATTTGTAAATTTTATTCAAGTGTAGCTCTTCCCTCAATGCTTCTTGCATCTTTCTCTTCTTAGTGGGTACTTCCATATTTTTTGTACTCCAAGTTTTTCAAGAGTATTTTCAATTAATACTCTGGTATCAAAAAATAGATTTTTAAAATTAAATGTTTTCATTTTATAAAAATATAGATTAGCATGCAATTGGAAAAATAATACAGAAAGATTCTGTGTAACTTTTCCCCAATTTCCCTGAATGATAACATATTGCAGTCCTGTAGTACAATAGCCCAACCAGATTATTGACATTGATACAATCTACTGTTCTTATTTAGGTTTTCCCAGTTTTACTTTTACTTATTTGTATATGTATGTGCATTTAGTTTTATGTAATTCTATCATGAGTTGGTTTCTATATGCATGACTAGAGTCAAAGTACAGAACAGGTCCATTACCTCAAGGATCCCTCACATTGTTCCTTTATAACCACTCACCTCCTTTCTCTCCAACTATCTGTCTCTGGCAACCACTACTCTGCTCTTCATCTATAATTTTATCATTTCAGGAATCTTATATAAATGATTTCAAACAGTATATAGTTTTTTGGGATTGTTTTTCTTCATTTGGCATAATTTTTTGAGAGTCATCCAAGTTGACTATATCAAAAATTTGTTCCTTTTCACTGCTGAATACTACTAGTCCATGGTGTGGGCATACCACAATTTGTTTGCCATTCACTTATTGAAGGATGTTTAGGTTGCCTCTAGCTTGGATATATGAGTAAATCTGTTAGGAACATTCATTTAAATGTTTTTATGTGAGCCATAGTTTTTATTTCCCTGGGATAAATGCCCAAGAGTGTAAATGCTGGATTATGTTGTAATTGCACATTTTGTGATAAGAAATTGCCGTTTTCTTGAGAAACTGCCATTTTGCATTCCAACTAGCAATATATGAGTGATCCTTGAGTTTGTTTCAAAACTTCTGATATTCACTATCATCCAGTATTTTATTTTTTTATTTTATTTTTTTAATTTTTTTTCAACGTTTTTTATTTATTTTTGAGACAGAGAGAGACAGAGCATGAACGGGGGAGGGGCAGAGAGAGAGGGAGACACAGAATCTGAAACAGGCTCCAGGCTCTGAGCCATCAGCCCAGAGCCTGACGCGGGGCTCGAACTCACGGACCGTGAGATCGTGACCTGGCTGAAGTCGGACGCTTAACCGACTGCGCCACCCAGGCGCCCCCAGTATTTTATTTTTTTTAATTTTTTTAATGTTTATTATATTTTTGAGAGAGAGGGGAGAGAGAGAGAGACAGAGACAGAGAGAGAGAGACAGAGACAGAGACAGAGAGAGAGAAAGGAGCAGAGAGTGAGAGGGAAACACAAAATCCGAAGCAGGCTCCAGGCTCTGAGCTGTCAGCACAGAGCTCGACGCAGGGCTTGAACCCATGGACCATGAGATCATGACCTGAGCTGAAGTTGGATGCCCATCCCACTGAGCCACCCAAGCGCCCCACATCCAGTATTTTAAAACTTATTTGGTGTCACTTTTTACATTTTATTCCTGGGATACCAAGTTAAACTTTTTTTTTTCATCTTTATCTTGAAATGTATATTTTCATCAAATGTTTTCATAAGAAGCTATTTAGGTATTTTTAAATAGTTTTAGGTGATAGACAAATAGCCTTATTAGTTTTGTAATTGGATTTCACATACACAAAGGAAAATGGAAAGCACCTACTTAAGAGGAAATAAATTAAGGATATGCCTTTATCACATAATAAACAAGAGTATATTATATCTGAAGACCTAAAGGAAGGTATATATATATATATTACTTAAGTGTATATATATATACATATATATACGTAATAAATACGTATATATATATACGTATATATATGTGTGTATATATATATACATATATATACGTATATTTATGTGTGTATATATATATATACGTATATATATACGTATATATATGTATATTACTATACTTAAGTAAATCTTTCTCAAGGTGGAATTCTAGATTTCCAAGATAATAACTAATTCAAGTGAAATAAAAGTTTTAAAACACTATTGCTAAATAAAAATGACTTCAAACTTACTCTTCTACAAATTAGAAACAGCATTACTTTTATTTATAAATAAATGCTTATTAAAAGAGCAAAATGTATCAAAAAGTGTAAAAAAGAAAATAAAATTATCCATAATAATATTCATAGAAAATTGGCTTTCATACATTTACTACTTATAAGATCTTTGACTAGAATGAGTTGTTTTGGGATAAGAGGTAAATGGTTAATTTTAGGATATGGGATTTATGAGAAAGAAATATAAGTTTCATTTGAAAATTTTATTGATAGAAGTAAAGGTCACAAACTTAAAGCATGAAAAGTTACATGGTGTTACGTTAGCTGTTAAAGTACAACCCCAAAATCCTGGCTATAGCCTCTTTTGGAGGACTTCAAGCTACAAAGTTATCAACTCTTTTATTAAATGTCAATCATTTAGTTTCTTGTAGTGATCAATGTAGTGCCTGACTCAGCTCCTCCTAAACTTGACTATCCTGAATTGAGTTTACAAAAATAGGGCTAGAATGTGAAGATGAAAGAAATGTGTACACCTCTTAATTTAATACAGAAAGCTCAGGTATTCTCTACAACAATCCTGACAGCATTGAAAGAGAAGCAATATAAAAATTAGTTCACTCCAGCAGTGCCAGATTCAATCATCTAGCCATTGTGTAATGGCAGTTTGAGGATCATCTATTGCTTATTATTTCACATTGAAGCAAAGGGATAAAAAAAGATTTTTGCCCAATTGTCTGCCAGGGAATACAGTTTAAAGTAAATCAACACTTTATTGTAAAATATTGCCGTACTTGTTCCTTCATCGGACAAAGTCCTTGAGGAATCAGTCATGTATTTCAAGTATCAGCAGAACTTAGGAGACCAGCTGAGCTACATAACTCTCAGCATTTTATTTATTCACAAGGAAATCTTGACTTAAATTAGCTACATTCTGCCTCAGCTTCACTTGATTATCTAGATTTACACAGGGGTTGGGGAAGCAATTTATGCAATTCAAAGGATGCCAACTTGTCAACGAGTAATTCAAGGTGATTGTCATAAAGCCCATTTTACATAAGGGGTCTTGTACTTCTATAAGAAATACGCTCTTTCCTCTCATTTCTTTTTAGAGTTTGAAAATACTGTGATAAATTACTACACATTCTTACTCTTACTTCTCTTTGAGTATAGGTGTCTACATTATTCCAATGATTCAAAATGTCAAATTGCTCATCACAGTTATCAAAGTGTTAGAGGCACTAATATACAAGAGTTTGAAAGCCAAAGATAAATTCCTTTTTATTTTGTATATTTAAATAAGGGGATAAAACCATCTTGCTCTGTACAGTTTTTCATGATTAGTTGTTGTCCTAAAAGAAAGTATAATTTTTACCTTATCTTTGGGAATTTCAACCACAGGGATACAATGTCTGCTCTTCTTGATGGACATCTCAGTTGAAGATCTTATAATCATTGCATTCTGACATTTTATGGAAACTTCAAAAATTGTATGGTTCAAGGTTTGTATTTATCTTTATTTCGTATGTGAGATACTTAGTGTGCTAAGTAACTAGTCCAGTATAAGCAGCTAATAAGTGGCAGAGGTAAGTCTATAAATCAGAGTACCTTAGTACTTGGAGTACTTAATGCTTAGCTACTTGTTTCCCTACACCAATAGTTCTGCCGTAACAAAGTTTGAGAAAACACATTTAATTCTTCTGTAATGGACAGAACCTAGGGTGGCCCTGCTGGCCATTTCCCACCTCTCTGCATCCCTCATGCTTGTGCTTTGTATAATCAAACCTATACCTTTGAGTGAGGGCAACACATGTGACTTCTTTCTGAAAAACAGAATGTGGCAAAGGTGAAGGGATATTGCAGATACATAATTTAGGTTCCAAATCTACTGATTTGAGTTAATCAAAAGCTAGATTATCCTGCTAGGCCTGCCTTAATCAGGCTAAGAAATCTTAAAAAAAGGAGTGAGCCCTCCCTCCTTCTTTTAAGACTCCAAACAGGAGAAATTCTCCTAGCTGGCTTGATGATGTAAGCACAGTCATGCTAAGGAAGTCCAAGTGACAAGACACTGAGAACTATGGATGATCTCTAGCACTGCACTTCTGAAAACAACCAGAACGAGACGGAAGGTAAATTCTCTCCCAGAAAAACCTAAATTCTCTCTCACAGCCCAACAATTAGATTAACTGCGACCTTTTTAGGACCTTGAAAATAGAATCTGGCTAAGACAAATGTAGGCTTGGGACTCATAGAAACTGTGAAGTAATAATTGTGTGTTGTTTTAAGCTGTTAAATGTGTGGTAATTTGTTATGTGCCACAGACAGACACATGGACAGACAAAACACCTATTGTGCTTGAAGTTAGAGTCTTTCATCCTTCTAATGAAAGAAAATGTTTTTTAACCTATTTGTGTATAACACATAGAAATGGTCCACTACTTGGTAGTCTGGTTCCCTGCATCACATGCGTTCCTCAACAGTGCTGCACATTTATCTCAGAGCTCTGGCCAGACTAAAGAAGTGATTGTGTCCTTAGGCAGTGGTCCCCAGACATCTGATTTCACAAACCAAAATAATTTTAAATTATGTTTTGGGGACATAGTGTTATCAACATTTGATTTTACAGTATAATGACCTTTTGAAAACACCAACTAGTATCTAATGATTTTATCATTAAAAAAAAAGTATAACACCAGAAAGTACAATACGCACAAGATCTCAGGTTAAAGGGGAGTCTTTCCCGAGAAAGAGGAGTTTGCAACTTACACACACACATACACAGGCACACACACTCCCTCTTTAATTTTCCCATTTGCTGTCCCATATATGTTGTGTTTTTCTGCCCTATTAATTATACTCTTAAAAAAAAAAACTCTTCATTTATCAGGCAGTACCTATTCACCAGATACAATTCTATATACTCAGTGTGTATTGTGTCATTGAATCCTCATTACAGTCCTGTGATTTCTATTAATATCATTATCTCCATTTTACAAATGAGGGCTTATATAACTTTCCCAAGTGATCTTAGGTTAATGAACCTATACTTTTAAATACTATGTTATATTATTATATGGAGTTGGATTTTACTTTGTATGTATCCCTTCTTCTCTATATTGATTTCACACAAAAACTGAACCAAAACAATAGATTGACATTTTGTTCAAAAGAAGGCATAAGAAAGCTATGCAATGGAGCAAGGATAGTGTCATCAACAAATGATTCTAGAAGAACTGAACATCTGCATACAAAAAAAAAAAAAAAGAAAAAGAAAAAGAAAGAAAGAAAGAAAGAAAGAAAGAATCTAGATATAGACCTTATACCATTTATAAAAATTGACTCAAAATGGATCAGACCTGAATATAAAATGCAAAACTACAAAACTCTTAGAAAATGACATAAGAGAAAATCTAGATGATCTTGAGGATGACAACACCTTTTCCAATATACCAAAGGTATGAACTCTTACAAAAATAATTGATGAGCTGGACTTCATCAAAATTACAAACTTCTCCCCTGCTAAAGACAAGATCAAGAAAATTATAAGGTAAGCCACAGATTGGAAGAAAACATTTGCAAAAGACATATGTGATAAAAGCCTCTATTACAAAGCATAAAAATAACTCTTAAAATTAATAAGAAAACAACCATATTTAACAATGGATCAAAAACCCAAACAGACACCATCACCAAAGAGGACATACAAATTAGCACATAAAGAAATGCTCTACATCATATGTCAATAGGGAAATGTGAATTGAAACATCAATGAGATACCATTACACACCTATTAGAATGGCCCAAATCTGGGACACTGCCAATACCAAATTCTGGTGAGGATGTGAAGCAACAGGAACTGTCCTTCATTGCTGGTTGGAATGCAAACCAGTACAGCTACTTTTGAAGAGAGTTTGTCAGTTTCCTATAAACTACCCATACTCTTACCATGTGATTCTGCAATTGTGCTCCATGGTATTTATCCAAAGGAGTTGAAAACTTATGTCCACACAAAATCTGGACATGGATGTTTATAGAAGCTTTGTTTGTAATTGCATATCCTTCAGTAGATGAATGAATATATAAACTGTGGTACATCTAGATGATGAAATACTATTCAACACTGAAAATAAATTAGTCTGAAGCCATAAAAAGACTTGGAGAAACCTTAAATGCATGTTAGTAGGTGAAAAAAGTCAATCTGAGAAGGCTGTATAGTTTGATTAGAATATATAACTTCTGGAAAAGCAAAAGCATGAAGATAATTCAAAGATCAGTGATATCCAGGAGTGAATGTGAGGGTAATGAATAAGACAGCACAGAAGATTTTAGGCTGCTGACAATACTCGTTATATCATATTGACGGATATGTCACTACACATTTGTCCAAACCTGCAGAGTGTATAACACCAAAAGTATTCCCTAAGGTAAACTGTGGACTGTGGGTCATTATGATGTGTCAATTAGATTCATCCTTGGTAAAAAAAAAAAAAAATATATATATATATATATATATATATATACACACACGCACACACACACACACACACACACACACATATATATATATTATTGTGGTGTGGTGAGTGATTTGAGGATAGTGGAGGCTATTCATGTGTGTGGGCAAGGGGTATAGGGAAAATCTCTGTACCTTTCTCTCTCCATTTCTCTCTCAATTTTATTATAAACCCAAAACTTCTTTAAAAAATTAAATCTTTAAGAAAAAATATAGAAAGAAAGGCACAAAGGCATATGAAAAAGACACAAAGCCATCCTGAATGGACTTCTGATATCATTCTTTCGGAGATTATTTTTTTAATTTGGGAATTTTTTTTTAGTGTTTATTTATCTTTGAGAGAGAGAGAGCATGGGAGGGGCAGAAAGAGAAGGAGACACAGAATCCAAATCAGGCTCCAGGCTCTGAGCTGAGCTGTCAGCACAGAGCCTGACGTGGGGCACAAACAATGAGATCATGATCTGAGCCGAAGTTGGACAGGAAACCGACTGAACTACCTATCTGGGGAATCTTAAATATGGAAGTCAGAGTCAGATGTAAAAAATACATCTTTTCAACAATATAATGGTGAAGTCAATAGAAGAAATTATAATGGAGAAATACAAATAAAGGGTAAAAATGCGTAAAAATATTGAGGAAAATATAAATTAGTAATAAGGTGGTTGAGGTTCCTCTTTAAAAATACCAGGATGCAACTTGAACTCAGATTTAGATTCAGGCAAGATTTATTTACTGCCCACTTTGTGCCAAAGACTATGCAAGACATTTTCACATGTGTTCTAGTTACTTAAAGGTCATAAACTTAGACTCTTGAGCCAGATATCTTTGAATAATATCTATGAGCCTGTATGGAATAGGACATTATACTTCTTTTTAATGAAATACACTGTGATTGTTAATTTTATGTGCCAACTTGGCTTGACTACAGTGGCTGGTTGTTTGGTCAAACACTAGTCTCGATGTTACTGGAAAGTTATTTTTTTTTATTTATTTTTTTTTTAATTTTTTTTTCAACGTTTTTTATTTATTTTTGAGACAGAGAGAGACAGAGCATGAACGGGGGAGGGGCAGAGAGAGAGGGAGACACAGAATCGGAAACAGGCTCCAGGCTCCGAGCCATCAGCCCAGAGCCTGACGCGGGGCTCGAACTCACGGACCGTGAGATCGTGACCTGGCTGAAGTCGGACGCTTAACCGACTGCGCCACCCAGGCGCCCCTGGAAAGTTATTTTTTAAAGAAGATTAACATTTACCACCATTTGACTTTAAGTAAAGCGGTATGTCTTCCATAGTGTGGATGGGTCTCATACAATTAATTGAAGGCCTTAAGAACAAAAACAGAGATCTCCCAAAGAAGAAATTCTGCTTCCAGATTGCAACATAGAAATTCTGTCTGACTTTTCACTTTTTAAGCTCAAGACTTACAACATCAACTCTTATTTGCTGACTTGTCCTATGGATTTTGGATGTGCCAGCTGCCACAAATGTATGTCAATTCCTTAAAATAAATCTCTCTCTCTCTCCCTCTCTCTATATATCCTATTGGATCTGTTTCTCTAGAGAACTGTGACTAACACATATACCAACTAAGCTAAAAGTCAGTTCTAATTCTTCAAAATCCATTAAGAAAAATCTCTTTGATCATTTTGGGTATGACAGCCTATATGTAACATATAATTTACTGATTAACACATTAAGTGTCCTGACTGTGTAATCTTAATTTCATCAATTTCTCACCTATAAAATGAGGACTGAGTATAGTACTGCCTTCCAGAGAAGTTGTGAACATTAAGTGAGATAATGAAATGTCTAGTACAGTGCCTGGCACACCTAAGGTCTCCTTACATATCAGCTATTTTTTTTTACCCTTAAAATAATCCTGGAAATATAATTTACAAATAAGAAAACTGAGGCAGAGTGAGGTTAAGTAACTGTTAAGACATTAAACTAATTCCTTTGATTGTGAAATGATGGCTACATTTCCTAATGCAGCTCCTTTTTCCTGGGTTTTGTTGTTCTTTCAGTATTTTAAATCTGCTAATAGCTGAGATATTAAAGTTTACATAAAGAACAACTGAAAAAAGTTGAAGAATAGCACAAGATACAAGAAGAGTAAAAAAATTGCAAAATAGGTCATTAATATTGAAACCACTTTAGGATTGGTTTACATAAGAGCAAAGTTTGGTTTGTTCTTAGGATTGATAAAGGGGTTCTTGTAGAATTCTGAGAAGTGATCGTAAATTGAGTTTAAATTGCTTCTTTACATTTGCCTTTATGTTTTATATACATCTAGTAGAATTACTGTTGATTGAAATATAGATCAATACTTGGTAATATAAAGACATAAATAATTATACAATTTTAATCCGGTTAATATTTTACTTGATGTTAACATATAAATAAACATCATATCTAAAATAAACAATTTTAGGTCAAATTTGGAGTGAATTTTGAGAAATTAATAGTAAAATTTAGGGAGTGCCTAGGTGGCACAGTTAGTTAAGTGTCCGACTTCGGCTCAGGTCATGATTTCACAGCTGTCAGGTTCTGTGCTGACAGCTCAGAGCCTGGAGCCTGCTTGGGATTCTGTGGCTCCATCTCCTTCTGCCTCTCTCTGTCTCTGTCTCTGTCTCTGTCTCTCTCAAAAATAAATAAACATTTTAAAATAGTAAAATTTAGTTTAGGGCAATTTTGGGTTAAAAATACTATATTGGGGTACCTGGTGGCTCAGTCAGTTAAGTGTCCAACTCTTGATTTCAGTGCAGGTCATGATCTCACAGTTTGTGGGATCAAGCTCCTCCAGCTTGGGCTCTTCACTGACAGCAGTGGAGCCTGCTTGGGATTCTCTTTCTCAGCTCTTACCCCACTTGCACTTTCTCTCCCTCTCTTTCTCTCTCAAAAACAAATAAACTTAAAATATACTATGTTGTCCTATCACATACCCTGTCAGAGATACCGATAATATAGAACGAAGGTTGTCTTCTTAAGAAAAAATATTATGGGTGCATATTTCTCCATGGTGTCTAGAAACATAGTGGGGCTGAATCCAAATGACTGAAATGTTATCATCTTACATAAACTTTATGGTATTAATTTCCTAAGACATTAAGTCTTTTACATTTCTGACTTTGGTGATTTTAGGTTGGAGCAAACTGAATGTAAAGGGTGGTTAGCTGTTCTTGATTAAAACATTCACACACACACAATAGAGTCTGTTCTTCTTTATATGTAATAGAAGGATTTAAAAAGTGGTTTAAAGAGCCATTTTTCTTTTCTTTTCTTTTTTTCTGGAGAGAGAGAACATGAGAGTGGAGGAGAAAGGCAGAGGAAGGGAGAGCAGGAGAGAGAGACAAAATCTCTTTTTAAGTTTCATTTATTTATTTTGAGAGAGAGAGCATGAGCAGGGGAGGGGGAGAGAGAATCCCAAGCAGGCTCCATGCTGTTGGCACAGAGCTGTATGCAGGGCTCGATCCCATGACCCTGGGGATCATGACCTGAGCCAAAATCAAGAGTTGGACACTCAACCAACTGAGCCACACAGGTGCTCCTATAGAGCCACTTTTCTGAGAGTAGTAGAGAATAGTGTTGCACAAAGATTTGTGTATACACATGCATATTTATGCTCTATTTTTAACAAGCCATGGTTGAGGAGATATGTGAAATATGTCTTTATTGGAGTAGCCACATGTGATTGGTCACCTTTATAGACATAGATATGACTACACATGTATGATAAAGTTGAAGGAAATGGACAATTTCCTTGTAAAATTGAGAGGAAATAACTCATGCTTAACCTGATTTAATCCTGTGCTCTCACAGTACACCAACCCCACCCCTCCCCGACTCTGTCTCCTTACTCCTCTCTCTCAAGCTTGAGCGAACTCAAGAGAGTTCATGAGGAGGATATGTTCATCTGGTTTTAATCAAGAAAGAAGAATTAGTAGGCAAAGAGAAAATTTTAAGTTTTTCTCCTATAAAATATACTGGGGGTGCCTGGGTGGCTCAGTCGGTTAAGCATCCGACTTCAACTCAGGTTATGATCTCATGGCTCGTAGTTCAAGCCCCACATCGGGCTTTGTGCTCACAACTCAGAGCCTGGAGCCTGCTTTGAATTCTGTGTCTCCATCTGTCTCTGCCACTTCCCTGCTCATGCTCTATCTCTGTCTCTGTCTCTCTCTCTAAGAAGTAAATAAACATTAAAAAAATTAAATATACTGTATTTCTGTACAGATATATTCGAAGACTTGAAGTTTTCAATGGCCTATGAGATTTTCAAATATTTTCATATAAATTTGAATCTTTAAAATTAAACTAACTGGCTCTAGAACACAAAAAAAGGAAACCACAACATCAAAATGAATAAATGTTTAATTAAATGTCTGCATAACATTATGTCACTTCATTAATTATTCAATTTGTATTCATAAAAGATTTATTACATTTGAAAACAGTTTGGTGGATAAATTTTTCCACTTTTCAAGAATTTCTAAGTCTAAAAGTGTGAAAAAACATAGCCAGTCATATATTATATCAATAACACACAGCCAAATAATTTCTAAAACAAATTCATGACATTTCTTTCCCCAAATTTTATAGTAAATAATTAGTGTTGAATGTGGGTGTGCTTTCATATGTTTGTGATGATGCATGCTGTGCCTTCCTAAAGGGCTGACCAAGTTTTTAAAGCAGCTCACTTTTAATTCATCCGTTACTGTGCCATGATAGAAAGAAACACATGTTTGTTTCACATTTCACTGCTTTAAAAACCTTTCCAACTAGGGAGGACCCTAGACTATGTTCTCTGGAATCAGTCTCTTGGCAGGATTATTGTGGAGTATTCTCAGGAGATGCACCTAGAAGGAAGGGGAGAGGGCAACTGGGCAGAGGGAGAGGCTGTCTACACTGTGGTTGTAAGAGAGGGCTCAGCTGATCCTACAGTGAACTCTAGCGAGCTCTGGAGCTAGGATGCACCTTCAAAGCTGTCCCAAATTGGGGCAGGGAGCAAGGCCTTCAACTCCCTCCATCAGCCAATTATTGGTCACATCTTTCCTCAGAGGGGACATAACATTTGGCAGACAGCTCTAGACAACTGAAGGAAACACATTAGTGAGAAAATCTGGAGATGGAACATCACAATATGTATACCCTCTAGGGAGTATCAGATTACCTCACACCAAAACTCAGCCCATATGTTGCAGCTATAGATAAAGGTATATTGGGCGTGGGTGAGATTTCATCCAGTTCATTAGTTTATCAGATTAATACAATGGTAATAATGTATTCCTGGAGAAAGGATGCCCTTAGTCTTCACAGAAGTTTAATATTAAAGTACAACCAGTGTACGAGACCAATCTAGCAATGCAATATTAAATGATCATAGACTACCCGAACACTCTAAATTCTGAACTAGTAGTATTTTATGTAAAATTGATATGTACAATTCTGGATTTAATTTATCTTGGTTAAATCACAATCTACAGTAATTATCTTGTAAGATTCTATTATTAGGCTAGACGCCTGAATGCATTATATCACTTAGTTTTCAAAATATGATTCTTACTTTAAAGAATAGGAAACTCATGTTTAAAGAGTTGATGTAACTTGTCCGAATTCACACAAGGTGTAAGACATGAATGACAGAATTAATTCAAATCTTTTTGACTCTGACGTTCAGATTTTTCCCTCCAATCTACCATGTTGCCATTCTAATCCGGAATAAATTGTAAAAAAAATCTTTTAAAATACATGCAAAAATAATGTAAAATTATGCCCTGCAAAGTGAAATAAAGCTAATGTGAATACTAATTTCATTGTAAATATAGTTTGCTACTTTGTACCACATGCTGTTTAAAGTGGTTCCCTTGAATAGACTCTCCACAACTCTAAAAAGGATATGCTATCATTTTATTATCCCCTTTTTAGGAAATTGGTAAAATAAGGTATGGATGGTGTTAGGTAACTTCCTAAAGTTATATTGCTTTAAGCAGTACACTTGGCATAATCCTCTTGCCGTGTGACTCCAGATACTCCTCCTACTTAATCACAAAGTTCTGTACCTCTTTGGCTTAATGTTGATGTATCATGATTCAAGTGCTGGTATACCACGTTGCTTTAAAAAAGAAAGTGTTCCCATTGACACATATTTCTGGGAGCCAACATCAATGTGTATAATATCTAGAAAATTTGAAGGACTTTACATGAACAGAATCTGAGAGTATTATTTTTGAACTGAGGTAATGCTTTGGCCTTTGTCCCTCACAATAGTAGTTATAAAAGTATACTCAAATGACACATGTATTGCAAAATGTGGGTGAGGTTTTGAAGCAGGTCACTTTATGAAAGAGAAAGAGCAGTTAGCAACATAGCTCAAGAATTGTTGTTTTGATCTCTCATCAAAAGAGCCATCCAAAAAGATCTCTATATCAAAATAACAACATTGTACTTTCCCTAAAGTTTATGTATTTTTTAGACACTATCTTACATTTTTTTAAAGAATAAAGGATAGAAGACACATTTAACCAACCATTTTGAGCTATACAGGGAAAGATGATTTTTTTTTTCTCTGAAGAGGTTGTTTTTTAAAGTTCCTCTCCTTTCTAATGCATAATCAAACATTAAAAGAAGGTATTGATTAAAGTATATGAGTCAGTAATTCTATATTTAAATAGAAAACAAAATTTTTGTGGCTATTTACAGGTCTGAGAAGTATTTGTGAGTTTTTGATCAACACTTAGTTAGAGGGGCTTTCTCCTATTATAATGGCATTGTACAAATGATCGAAACTGAGAAGACAAAAACATGAACATATTATCTTTTAAATTATGTTACAGCCATATAATTAGGATTGTAGGAATAAATATTCTTACCACCAAGAACAAATATTTATAATAATTATTTCCTATGTCTCAGAGAATATTTTAGTATTAGTCAAGGTAAAAAAAAATAGTGTTTGAATTCTTGGCTTAAAGACATGCACTATGCATGTGTAAGCTTTGATGGGTACTAAAGGACACTTCTTCCTAGCTTTGACCCTTAGGTTGGAAATAAAAGCATGTTGTTATTTTCAGGGAGAATAAGATCCATTTCTAAACATTTTAGAAATCTCAGGGCTTTTTGCTCCTCATAAATAGACAAATAAATGGCCACATTAGCAATTGCACTTCAATGTGGCCAAGGACATTTTTAAAATGTCACAATTCAGGGTTAACACTCTCAGTTTTGACATTTGGCCTTCAGATTTTTCTTCTTAGTTGTTTGCTGTCTCATTTCTATATACAGGGATTTAAGGTCAAATGCATCTCTTTCCTGCATTGCCATAACATAGTGTGTCCAAGTTTTAAATATTTCATATATTGTGGGCTACCAGACGTTCCCAAGTTCTATACTGGTTTAAACATTTTGAATATAAGAAGGTCTTCTGCTCAGACCAAAATTGCCCCCAACAAGGACTGCCAGTTACTTGATTCCAACTACAAGCTGCTTACTTAGCAGATGCTTGTGGGTTTGTTTTTCTAGATCAGTGGAAACAATTTGGGTTAGTTTTGCAAAAGCAAATATGAATGCAGCCTACACATAGCAGTGTGCTGTTATATAAGAAATAGAATATATTGTCAAGGTGATGCTGTTAAAGATTAACTGATTGACATAACTAGGACTTAAATTTTCTTTTTAAATCAGTATCACTTCCAGAGTGGCACCAAGTAAACTGAAGTGTGTCCTCCCCACACTGCCCACTTAAGAAGTCTTAAATACAAAAATATTCTAAATCTATGGGCATAGAATATTGAACTTCTTGCTGGCTCACACCATCCACTGAGAACAACAGAAAATTAAAACATCATGGGACGGTGGTTTTAACATAGAAATGTTCAGTTTAATCAAGAATCCATGCTATTCATTCCCATTCAACAAATGTATATCAAGAATCTTTTATGTCACATATTGGGTGAATTACTAAGGAAACAAAGAAAAAAAGTTGTTTCTTGCAAGAAATTCTAGGAGCCTAAAGACTGATTTCTGTTTCACATGCCACTCTGCATATGATTTGCCTTTGTCTCTCTCATGAGACTATTATGACCTTCATAAATCATTATAAGCATCAGAATACATACTATGTCCTTAATTGCCATTCCAAGGATATGCTATATTTAAGGCAGAGTTCTTCTGTCCTCACCCTCTACCACAGCTATGGAATGTGGACTTAGACTGTTCTTAGGAAATATAAGTAGCTAAATTCTGTATATCAATAGGACCCCATCCCCTTCACAGCTGAAATGACTAAGGATGGGCAACTATTCTATGATTGACAATTTGTGAGCTAAACAATGGCTCTGCTGTGGCTTTGAGAAAAGGCTTTGTCCAACTATGGGCAAAGATGATTGGTTAAGTTAGTCACAAACTTTCTCTGAGGATTTTGAATTAGTGAAACAAACAACAAAAAGTTTACTGTAACAAGCGAAGCAAAAAGAGATAAAGAGGAAAGATAGTATGTAGGAACTATGGGGCAGCAAAAGCTCTGAATAAACAAACACCAAGACACAGAGAAGAGAAAAGAAATAATAAAATGCAATCATTGGGGCTGAAGTGATACACATAGAGAATGACAAGAGCTGCAAATTCCTGGAAAAGCAAAAACCCTGACTTCCATGATCTCTGAATTGGCCATGTATCTGGTTCTTGGATTTTTCTCTGTTACTTCTCCACTGTAGTCTTCTAATACCCATTATTTAAGAGTCTCTGCTCCTTTTTATTGAAATAGTCTGAAATATTTCATTACCACAAATGTGGAAACTATGTACAAAATGCCCTAATAAGTTACCAAAGTAGAGTTTTAGGTGCTTGACCCTGAGGAATTTGTAATATATTGTCAGAAACAGAAACAGAAAATAGAAAATAAATCACAAATAAGCATATAGATGTACATATAGTCCATGGCTGATCATTTTTTAATGATCTTTAGATATACCCAAGAATGACGATAGTTGTGATATGTCCCTGAATGCAGCCACTCTGACCCTGTATGTTCAAGGGAAATGTCTTGTCATGAAGAAATGTGCATGGTATTTCAAAGAGGAAGAATTTAGAGTCAGGACTGAAATATGAGAAATTATGTTTTCAAGAAAGATGTGAGAAATTTAAAAAAAAGTGAATGCCAGCCAAGTTACTGGCATCACTCTAGAGTTTATCACATATATGATCTCAGTTAATCCTTTTGGAAGTAAATATTCTAAACTATAAAAATGAGAGTATTGAGACTCAGGGAGTTTGTAGTAACTTCTCCAAAGTCAAGCTTGAAAGTGGAACTTACTGCTTTCTGGCTCTAAAGCCCACATCCCTTGCATTTAACCAGTATGACGGCTCTTTATTTACTACAATCATTTTATGTCAGAAAAAGCATAACCTCATGCACACAAGAGCCTTTGACTTTTTTCCTGAACCTTCTAGAAAGGAAATTCTTGCTAATCGTAAGTGCTGTTAAGGAAAGAACTATCTTCACCTAATAAAATGGTGTCTGGACATGCAGTAGGTGGTTAAGAAATGTATGTTAAACAAATACTTTGAAGGGCATTTCTACTTTACAAACAATATCACAGATTATCCAAAATCAACATTGGCTATCCACATACAGCTTTGATTGCCTTACTACAGTTGCAAAAAAGCAGATTTTCTTACTATTTGGGAGATGCAAACCCAGTTAAAATTTAAGACTGTGAGCTCTAGAGATTGTATCTGTATTTAAAACTTGACTGCCACGTCATAGTTGGGTTGCTTTAAGCACATTATTTAACCTTTCTAGTCTCAATTTCCTCAAGTATAATGAGTTAATAGAAGATAATGATATGTTTTGTGTGAATATTACATGATTTAATATGGTGCAATACTCAGAACAGTACCAGGGAAATGAAGAGGACTCAATAAATGTGAGCTATTTCAACAGGACCTCCAAGAGTCTTTATTCAATATCGCTCCAGTTTATACCCCTTAGTAAAGGGCAGGCCTTTCCCAGATCACTTGTGATTTACCAGAGGAGTCAGCAGAATCCTATAATGTGGCTGTATTCATGTATTTGTGATGGGGAAGGAGGGTTATCCCTGTCTCGAGCGACCTGAAACAAGTTAATAGATATCCTACTTTTAAAAGGGAGTCTTCTGAAAATTATAGAATAATAAATATTTTAGACTTTTGAGACTTAGAGTCTCCAACACAATTACTCAACTCTGCTGTTAAACTTTAAAAACAGTCACAAATAATAGGTAAACAAATGAGGGTGACTGTGTTCCAATAAAACTTTATGGACAAAAACAGGGAGTGGGCCAAACTTGACCCAAAGTCATAGATTCTTTCTTTCTGGGTTGGGGGGTGGTGGTGATGAGGTCTCTGTTTTTAAAATATTTTTTGATGTTTATTTTTGAGAGAGAGACAGAGCATGAGTGGGGGAGGGACAGAGAGAGAGCGAGACACAAAATTGGAAGCAGGCTCCAGGCTCTAAGCTGTCAGCATAGTGCCCGATGTGGGGCTTGAACCCACAAATTGTGAGATCATGACCTAAGCTGAAGTCGAACGCTCAACTGACTGAGCCACCCAGGTGCCCCCAAAGTCATAGTTTCTTGACTTCTGCTAAAGACAATGACAGGTGGCACAGTGTTCAGGTAATAAGTATGCAGCTGGGACAATGCTTCCTGCATACATCTTGAATATTACTATGTCATCAGGGACAGACCACTTAAACTATATGACCAGTTTCTTATTTGTAAATTGGAATAAATGCCTCATGAAGTTACTTTCAGATTAAGGTTTCACTAACTTTTAGCATGCAAAGGGCTAGAAATCTCATGTAGCAAAACCAAAGTTACCATTCTATTAAGATTGCTAAATTTTTCCCTCCTCTTCTAAATGGAATCCTACTTTGCCTACTTAAGTTTGCCTCCCTCACCTTGCTTGACTGACGACTTTGAGATTTTATAATATGGAATAAGTAGAAAAGGGTAGAGGCAGGAGCATAAGATGGACATGTTGCCAGCGCTGGAGAAAATAGTTTTGTGAAAGTTTCCAAAGTCACAAATGAGGGAATATCTATAATATGGAATCAAGTAGAATAGAATACAATCAAATAGAGTAGCACAGCAAAGGGAAACAGTGATGTTGTGACATACTTTTTCTTTATTTTTATTGTGTCTGAAAATTACAAAGAAAAAAGTTTATTTTGAATTGGTTTTTGATTATAAGCTGTGTGTCTTTAATCACAAAATCATTCTGGGACTGGACAACATGGGTAATGGCTTTTTAAATATCACACATTCATAATCATGCTAGTATGTCCCCAGGTTGATTAGTGAAGATGCCAATGTTACTTGAGTCTGAAGTAGCTGTAATTATGATGTTTTAAGCCTGATTTTTGGTTGACAGACAGCAACTTCAGATAAAACAATATTTGTCAGCCTGGCACTTTTATACAAATTTGAATGATATTTCCATCTTCCTAAGTGGGGTAATACTAATGATGGCTCTTGAACAAAGGCTATACACCCTTGGTCAAAATATCACTAATTTCAAGTTGCATCTTTCCAGTTGAGTTACTGCACATTTGAAATAACTCTTAATGAGTTTTTGATAATATCTTATTCTATTGACAATACTTAGAAGTTAAAGATTTTTTTCTTATTACTATTGGCCCATTTTTTTCTGGAGTTCTGCATTTCTGGTAGATCTGTAATCATAATATGATTCTGATGCTGATTAAAGTTTTATTCATTAAAATACATTTATAGGCTTGAAAATTATTTTTAAGATTTCAATAGGCTTGAAAGCATTTTTTCAAACTATGGGCATTTGTCCTACTACAATTATAACTGGTTCTTATCTCCAGAACCAACTCTTAAAACTGTTTTTTTTTTTAGGAATAGTCTTATTCAGCACCTAGGACAGTGCCTAATTCAACTCAATTGTGTAATGAATAAATAAATGGTCATGGAGAATGGCTCAAATATAAAGCAAACTGTTATAAATACTAAATTTGAAAAAGTTCTCAGTCACAAGAAAACTAAACAAAACCTAGTGGAAGAAGACAATGTTGTAGTCTATGATACAGTGGGACACTGGGCTTCCTGAAGTTTGGGGCAAATCAGGTATTGCTTACTTTCGGGATTATTCTATACATTACCATCATGTTTAAGAATCAGTTGGTTTTTACGTGGAGTGTGGGAATAAGACACACCAAGGACCCTAAAGTAAAATATTCTTTTTACCCCCATTGTCTCTCTAATGTCACCTTCTATCTGACAGGATTATACACTGGTTACTGAGTATCTCTGCAACCTTCTTTCCTCTCAGATCAACTTTGGGATTCTCCTCCAGTTAGAAAGTGATGCCTTTTTAGAACATTCATTCCTAAATTAAACTTTTATTTTCCAGGGAGAAGGTTAATAGTGTTTTGAATGAAAACAAAACACTGGGCTCACTATTGTTATAAACATGCTAATGTTAAACCAGTATCATGTTCTCCTACTTCACAGAAATAATGCACCTTTTTCAAATGCTAAGAGTATACTCTGTTGTAGAGCAAAGGTCTTCTCTACAGATAATACTACTGGGAACTAAAGCAGACACAGATATTGAAATAGTGATACTTTATTCATGACCATATGCTACTACTGATTTCTGCAGCAAGGCATGTATAAATTTATTCCTTTTTTTCTTCCTCTATTTCAATGGCCTCATAATTAACAAAAGTACAACATGTAATTATCAGATGAAATGGTAAGTAATCTAATATTTGCTGATTGACATTCAGCAACTACTATATTACTGTTATCCTGCATGGGTATGTGAAGTGTATTCATAAGATAATGTGATTTTGAAATTAAGTATAATAGATATTTTCTTCACTTATAACTTATATGAAAAAAGTTATGGGGGCGCCTGGGTGGCGCAGTCGGTTAAGCGTCCGACTTCAGCCAGGTCACGATCTCGCGGTCTGTGAGTTCGAGCCCCGCGTCAGGCTCTGGGCTGATGGCTCGGAGCCTGGAGCCTGTTTCCGATTCTGTGTCTCCCTCTCTCTCTGCTCCTCCCCCGTTCATGCTCTGTCTCTCTCTGTCCCAAAAATAAAAAAAAAACGTTGAAAAAAAAATTAAAAAAAAAAGTTATGATTTGGAAATATTAGAGTTACTATATTTAGAACAAATCCATAGTACAGTGAAAAAGACAATGGATCTGAAAAAAATATAAACTTAATAAACATCTCTTGAGTTCACATTATGTGAAATGTGCTTTAAATATAAAGATGGTTAGCACTTAATAATTTAGAAACACAAATTAAAAATTGTTATGATCTCCAAACATATCAATTATTTCATCAAATATAAATAATCTAAATACACCAATTAAAATACAAAAACTTTCGGATTGGATTAAAATTCTATTAAAAGAAACATACTTTATTTATTTTTTAAAATGTTTATCTATTTATTTTGAGAGAGAAAGCATGTGTGTGGGGGGTAGGGGTAGAGAGAGGGGGAGAGAGAGAATGCCAAGCAGGCTCTATGATGTCAGCATGGGACCTGATGCACCTCTTGATTCCATGACCCTGGGATCATGACCTGAGTTAAGATCAAGAATCAGACCCTTAACTGACTGAACCACCCATGCGCCCCAAAAATGCACCTACTATTTTTTAAAGTTTATTTATTTATTTTGAGAGAGAGAGAGAGAGAGTGGGGGAGGGGCAGAGAGAAAATGAGTCCCAAGCAGGCTCTACACCATCAATACAGAACCCAATGCAAGGCTCAATCTCACAAACTGTCAGATCATGACCTGAGCCTAAACCAAGAGTTGGACACTTAACTGAGCCACCCAGGCACCCAAACCTACTTTAAATAAACCAGCATAAGTAGGTTAAGAGTAAAAGTGCACGGAAAGATATAACCTACAAGTACCAATCAAAAGAAAATTGAAGTGGTTATTTTAGTATCAGACAAAGTAGGATTCAGAACAAGGATGAAGAGAGACATTCTATAGTGATAAGTGGGCGAAACCATCAGGAAGACATCAGGAAGCTTAGATGTGTAAGCACCTAATAACAGAGCTCCAAAATACATGCAGCAAAAACTAATAGAACTGAAAGGAGAATTAAATAAATCTACAATCTTAATTGGAGGGGTTGATGTTCTTTGCTTAACAATTGATACAAAAATCAAGTAGAAAATCAATAAGGATATAGAAGGTCTGAGTAACACTATTAACTAACTTGACTTAATTGGTATTAATAAAATACTTCATCAAATAATAGCAAAATACCTATTCTTTTAAAGTGCTTAAAGAATAATCACCAAAATAGACTATATCTTGGGCCAAAAAACTAGTCCTAAAATTTAAAATAATAGAATTATATAATAAATGCTTTCTTTCCATACTTATTACAGTAGAAATCAATAAAGTAAAAAATCCAAAAAAAAATCACCAGTATTTCTAATTAAATAATACATTTACAAATAGCCCATGGATAAAACAAGAAGCCACAAAAGAAATTAGAGACATTTTGAAATGAATAAAATTGAAAACACAGCATATCAAAATTTATGGGATGTAGTTAAGGAAATATGGAGAGGGCAATTCATATATAACATGAAATAATTATTTAAAAAAGAAGAAAGTCTTGAATCAATTACCTAAACTTAGCTTACATCTTAAAAATCTAGAAAGAGAAGAGCAAGAAAAAGGGAAGAAATCATAGAGACAAGAGCAGAAATAAATAATATGGAAAATATAGAAATCGGTGTAGAAGAGATTAATAAATCTGATAAAACTCTAGCCAGACTGATCAAACGGGTGGGGGTGGGGCAGGAAGAAGGCACAAAACCAAGAATGAAAACAGAGACATGACCTCAGATCCTATATACATTAAAAAGATAATAAGGGGGAATATTAAATTCTATTAATGACCATAAATTCAACAACTTAGATAAAATGGACTAGCTCTTTTTAAGGCACAAAATATCAAGGTTCACTAAGGAGGAAACAAATGGCCTAAATAGTCCTATTCCAATTAAAGAAATTAAATTAGAAATTAAAGCCTTCAACCAAAGAAAACTCCATGCCTAGATGGCTTCCTTAGTAAACTCAAACACTTAATGAAAAACCAGTTCCACACAAATTCCTTCAAAATATGGAAGAGAAGGGAACAGTTGCCAACTCATTTTATGAGGCTAGAATTATGCTAATACCAAAATCAGACAAAGATATAATAGGAAAAGAAAATTATAAGCCAATCCCCATGCAAAAATTTTCAACAAAATAATAGCAAATCAAATCCAGCAATATACTGATGTGATAACACACCATGTCCAAAACGGGATTTTGTGAAGAATGTGGGGTGGTTCAAGAATTGAAAATCAGCCAGAAATTGATATCAACATTCATTCATAGTAAAAAATCACTTGCAGTAAACTAAGTATAGAAAGTAATATCTTTGTAAATAGATGAAATTTACAAAAAGCCTACAGCTAACTTCATACTTAACATTCGAAGACTGAGGCCTTCTTCTTCTAATCAGAAACAAGGCAAGGATGTCTGTTCTTACCACTTCTATTTAACATACTGGAAGTCTTATTTTGTGTAATAAAAATTTTTAAAAATGTTTAAAACAAAATGAAGAAATAAAATGGTTTTTATCCACTGATGATGCAACTGAAGAAATCTATTTAAAAATGCTATTTGAATAAGTTCATGGTTTTAAAATATGAGGTGAACATATAAAACTCAATGTATTTCTATTATTAAGAGATCAATTCTCCCCAAACTTATCTATAAAACTCATACACTTTATAGTATAATAATAATGTATATAGTTAGTTATAGTTATAGTTGTTATAGTTATAGTTATAGTTGTTATAGTTATAGTTATAGTTGTTATAGTTGTAGTTGTAGTTATAGTTATAGTTAGTTACAGTTATAGTTATAGTTATAGTTATAGTTATAGTTATAGTTAGTTATAGGCAAGGCCCAACGAGTTCTGGGTTTCCTTGTGGTGAAGAACACTTCTAGTGCAATCAGAAGATTCTGATATCTTCCTCCCTGTGACCTCCTGCTGAGGAAAGTCTTTGAACTCTCAAGAGAAAACCAAGGACCTTTCCAAACTGTGGAATGTGACCTAATGGTTAAAATAAAAGCTTGACAATTATCCCCAAACACTAGTTTCTATACTGATTAGAAGTTCTTGTGTGCCATGACTCTTTCTGCAATTCTGTAACATTAGATGTTAACTTGTAGAAAACTATATAACATATAGATTATACTTGTCAGATGGAGATAGAAATGATTTCTGTTTAGTACAAAATTAATCCCAAATGTTTCCATTTAATTTCCTCTAGAACAATAAATAAATTTTATCTAAATTGGAAAAAAAAATCATGAATCAATGTGATGTGCTATAGCAAGGGAGGTATAAAATGCTATGAAAACTGAGTGGGCTGTAACTGGGTGTATAAAGGCATGGTACCAATTAGCTCCTAGATATCAAAGTTACTGCTCTTTGGTTACCTCTACAGTTTATCTGTTGCATCACACATTGCTGAAAATATTATTAATCAATTTTAATTAATTCACCAATATTTGAAAATATATCCAAATAAAGATTTCTTTCTTCCCTTGAAACATCAGAATACAAGGCAACACTTGGTTAGCCTATACACAGGGCAACAATTAGCTGGATATGAGCAGTAGCTGATCCCTACACATAAAAGATATGCTTTCTGAGATTTGCATAAAACAGGTGTTATATTTTCTTGATTCTTGCCATGGGGGCTAAGTACTTAGGGAAAAAATGATTTGTTCTGAAAGCAAATGCAGTATCAGCTCTGTAATTAAGAGATTCAGATTGAATCTTGCAACAAGAATTAAGGGGGTGTGAACCTGATATCCCTGAATTAACCTAGAAAGGATTGAAAGTACAGACAGGTTAGTAACACACCATGGTTCCTAATGGAAGCAAGTGCAAATCCTCTCTGAAGGAAAATGTTGAGAAATAATTCTCTGTGGGTCTCCTATTTCTGTGTATCTTATGGGCAGCAGCCCTGACTGTGTTACAGACTATCTTTTCAAGGGCATTTATATAGTAAAAAGCCTTGGAAGACAGACATGGTATCTCCGTAAGGAGTAAAGGAGTAATGTTTGTGTGTTATTCAATGCAATAAAAGCAATCTCGTCCTCTGCATTGCAAGACAGGCATGCTTACTGACCACCATGAAAGGGTCAGGTTCCCTAAGTTCAAAGTTTCTGTCACATAACCCACTACATGTGCAGGTATCATCTGATCTGACTCACATGTCCCTTTGGGAATTTGGACCTGAGAAATCTGCATAAGAAAATGGCTATTGCTACTGCTGTGAGTAATAAGGTCTTTTGTCTCTGACCCAAGAGTGTTGTATCTTCTGCCAGTATCTATGAAATACTGTGAAATACAGTGGCAGGTTCAATTAATAGCCTGAATGTAGAGTAAAATGTCAGACCCTTCACAGTTATAGCCTTTAAAAGAGTCATTTGGTTGTAACTATTAACATTCAAAATATATATACAATTGGATCAGGACATTTTATTTCTAGGTATCTAATTTAGAGCCATATTCTCTCAAAGGCATAAAGGCATATTAGGATATTTATTGCAATATTGTTTAAACCTAAATAAATACACAGGATAACTTCTGTAGCTAAATTGTAGGACATCCATCAGTTATATGGAGTGACTATATAATGTTCTATAAGTTAACCATGTAACTGTAGTGACTAAATTATAGAACATCCATCAGTTATATGAAATGAGGTAAAGCTACATATACTTATGTGGAAAGATTTTCTGGGCATCTATTGGGGAAAAGAAGCAAACTCAAATGATGCAAACTTCTGGTATATTATCATATTTATTTATTTTTTTAAATATTTATTTTTGAGAGAGAGAGAGAGACAGAGTGCTAGCAGGGGAGGAACAGAGAGAGAGAGGGAGACACAGAATCTGATATAGGCTCCAGGCTCTGAGCTGTCAGCACAGAGCCTGACATGGGGCTTGAACCCACAAAACGTGAGATCATGACCTGAGCTGAAGTCAGAGACTTAACCGACTAAGCCACCAAGGTGCCCCAATATATCATATTTATACAAACATTCATAATATATTCTCTCTCTCTCTCTCTCTCTCTATATATATATATATATATATATGTTCTGAGAGGTTGCCTACTAAAGTCTTAATATTATAACTATAAAGAGCACTGTAATTGAGAAGTGACTCTCCAGTGGTCATGGGCTTTAACTTATCAGATTGGTTAAATTGTTAAGAAATATCAACATATTGACATAAATCAAAGTAAATGTAGTTATATAGATGTTATGCAATTATTAAAAATTAATGAATATTCATTATCCATTTATCCCCCAAGTCACACTCATGAGGGTAACTTTTTGTCTGAAGATTGGATTTCTTTCTTTTCCTCCAAATGCTGATGTACTCTCTTGCTTCCTGTTCCTGATTTCTGGTCTTTTGTCCCATGAATATATTTATTATTATCAATATCATCAATATTTATTTTATTATTATTTACATTTTTATAATTCTGTATACTTGCAATATAATCAGCAAAGTTACCAATGACAAAACAACTATCATAATAGCTATGTTTATGATAGTCCAATGATTTATATAACCTCTTTGCAAGTATGTGGATATTACATGTTATGAGGGAACATATAAATTGGTACACCATTTTTGGAAATAAATTTGCACATATATTATAAAATTTATCATTTGAACATCTTACAAACCTCAAATTCTTCTCCTCATGAGACATTTGAACATGTTCACCAGGGGAGACATACAAACATGTTTATGGTGGTATTCTCCATGTTATTAAAAAAGCTGGAATAACTGAGATATCTATAGACTAAATAATGGATACAAACATTATGGTATGGTCATTACTGAGGATTTATGTAATAGTGGAAAAAGAACAAAGTGTGGTTTCAGAAAAAGATGTGGGTAATTCTTAGAACCACAATATTGAGTGGAAAAAGCAAGTAAGAGATAATATTAAGTGTGATAATGAATGAATTATGATAATTTTTTTAACGAAAAAAAATTCTGGATGCATGCATATTTGTTTGGGACAGATGACAGAAGAGGTAAGGAGCAACATCCAAATAAATGGAACCATGTTGGTGATATTTCAGCTCTTCACTTAGGTGCTGGTTCAGAATTATTAATTTTCTGATTTGCTTCATAATTTACAAATGTATACAGCAAGAATATATACAGTCTTCCATATGTATCAAAATACTACATACCCATGTAAAAATATCTTGCATATAACCAATCATCTTTATATTGAATAAATGTCTAGGATAGTGTTTATTTTTGTTTTTTCAAGGAGATACCTTAACCTCTGCCCTGTTGGGCTTTGGGTTTTTGCAGGTAAATAACATAATCTTATTCTGTGTCAAAGCCCATGTGACCACTTGCAAAGCAAGATGACAATGTCTTGAGTAACTTATCAAGCAGACAATAGGTATTTGCCTAAAAGATGCATTTTCACAATTGTGAATTATGGTTTAAGAATAAAAATATTTCATACCAGGAAACAGCATAGGTGCTACTGGAAGCTTCATGCTGTGTAATGGAAGAGAGGATTATTTTTTTATGGCCCATGGTTTCTATGAATAGAATTAACCAGACACCAATTATCACCTCATTGAAAGGATAAGTCACTGTGGCTTCTACAGCTGAGATCAAACTCATTTCTTTTGCAATGAGAATTAATTAGAGTTGGAGAGAGCTATACTGAAGGGTTAGGATGCACTGCAAATTTGAAAAACTCTTTATTTTAAGCAACTCAAGGGAAAATATGTTCCAATTAGTGCATAATGTTAATAAGCAATGATCTTATTTATACACAAGTACTTTAAAGAAATACTTTAAAAAGAAAACATAAAACAAGCCATTAAAAGTATCCTCTTTTTGTGATGGCTGTAATTGAAGAAACATAAAAATTCGGTAGGTGTATTATTTATTTTTAACTGGCAAACAGGCTCTACAGAAAGGGTTATCTTTGCTTGAAAGTGTGTTCCTGGGTGGTGAATAAAGAGAGATGATTGGCTTCTTATCATAGCTCAAAAACATATCAGATAAATATGCCCACCAGCCTATTTGGACACAGCAGTAGATATTACCATCTGCTCCCAAATATGCCTGCAACCCTGTAGCTCTTCCAGTTTGGCACCCGAATTTATGGGAAAGAGCATGACGTCCTAGGATGTACTGATTTCTGAAAAGAGCCTTGAAAATGTATTCCTGGTGACACAGAGTTGTGTAAATAGCTGGGCTTACTTCAGCCATTCTAATTTTTTGGAGGGAATAGCACCCTCAGAATTCCTCTTCTATGTTGGGATGGAATGACATGACCTAGAAAATTTAATATCCTATTGGAATGAGCAGGTAGACAGAACATTGCTCAGGAAGATGATTGCCACATTTATTTGTTTGTACCAAACAAATGAAACCAGCAAAATAAAGGAAAAATTTGACAGCAAAAATGTATACAATTGGCATCTTTACAGGTATGGTAAAAAGTCCAGGGAAAATTGTAGCCACATTTTGAAGAGAATGTTTCTGTCCTGCATCCAGAAATGTTTCTAGGCAGGTCCATTCCCTCTTTCATATTATGTTTTGACAGTCCTAGATATAAGAATCGGTAGTGAACTCATAGTGACATAATGTATAATTCCTAAGCTTAAGAAGCTTCCGATCTCATTTTATATTACCAACTTTGATTTTCCTAATTTTTATTTGTACCATATCACCCAGATTAACTTCATTGCTTAAGGATTTACAATACATTAATTTGATTTCACATACATATAGATACCTTAATGTGAATACAGGTTTATTTTGCTAATTTTTATTATAGTTGGTTATTTAAAAAGAATAAAGATGGGCCACCTGGGTGTCTCAGTCGATTAAGCATCTCACTTTGGCACATGTCATGATCTTATAGTTCATGAGTTCAAGCCCCATATTGGGCTCTCTGTTGTCAGCACAGAACTCGCTTCAGATCCTTTGTCTCCTTCCTGATGTGCCCCTCTCCCACTTGTGCTCTCTCTTTCTCTCTCTCTCTCTCAAACAATAAGAGCTTCAACAAATAAACAATAATGATGTTCAGCAAATAAACAACTAGTATTATAGTTGTGATGAAGTATCTTTCAGAAAGACCTGAGCTTAAATGGATGCTTGTGAATTCTACTGCTGGGTGAAATTTAGGATGCTAGGTAGATACTTATTTCTTAATTTCAAGAAGATGGAGAGAACATTAATTACAGACAGAAGATGTTCTTGAGTGAGCAGAAGGATTTTGCTGGCAGCTCTATAAAAATACACCTGTGCAGATATGATTAGTATGCTCCCTTCCCATGAAATCAAGAATAGGAATGGAAGAGGATTCTGAAGATATTCTTGGCGAATTAAAGAGGCAGCAGACCAGGATGTGAAGATAAAACCAAAGTGTCTGCACAAGATTGTCATGACTGACATTTACAAATTAGGGAAACTAATAGGAGAATTATTATCTTTTGTAACACCTGATTTAAAAATATCTGAAGCATTAAAACCATGCTATTATCCACAAACAACTTGAGAAGGTAAAGACAGGATATGTATCTGTCACGTATGCATGTTACTCTACTCAGTTATTTCTAAATAACCCCACTATTAGCTCACATGTACAGTGAGATTATTTTTACCTTAAATCCTTAATGTGGGAGAAAATTATTCCTTGACTGTACATATAGAAACTCCTGTTTCAATTATTCCATAATTCTAGGACTACAAATAATTTTAATATTTTTTTCTAAATCTGCTATCCTGAACAATTGATAGGAACTAAATACTGACATTCCCTGACATGACAAGGCTATACTTGCATGGCATTTGAAAGACAAACAAACAAACAAACAGCAACAAAACCACAACCCTTTGGGGTTGGCTTGATTTAATACTTATCATAAATGATAAAAAAAAATCACCATCTGTTGAGACAATGTACTTGTCAGTGTCTCAAAGGCAAGCATATAGAACCTCCTTTTAAATTTAAATATTTTCCTGGTTGTATACAAGATTATTGAAGATCACAGCTGGGGTTTTATTGCATATGTTTTATAAATATCTAGGGTATAGCTGCCATTCTATTTTTAATAGCTTTTTATAGCATTTCCTGTCACCCAGATAAAAAAGCAAAAAAGAGGAAGTCACAATGTGCCTCTATTTTCTTTATTGAAGTAAAATTGATATACAACATTGTATGATATGACCACCAACAGGTAGTGCCTGGTAGGGACAATGATCTAAGCAGAAAAAAAGGCCAATTTGAGCCACTGAACCAAAATCATGCTGCTGGAAATGTGGCTTCTTCCAACTCATTGAAAGATAACTGCCAGCAAAGGAGTGTAGAAAAGGTGGCTTTCAGCCATTTGGCATTCACCAGCATGTAGGCCAGATCTGCTCCAAGAGCCTAATCATCATCAATCAGCAAGATAACAACTCACCCTCTCATTGATTTGGAGCTGAAAGATTTGCTTTCCCACCATGGTTACTTATTACATAGATAATTTAGCCCATGTGGAAAAACAGTTTCTTAAATATACAGACTACAGTAGTTTCACAATGGGATTATATATGGAAGTTACTTATAAGTGATTTGTTACCTTTGAACAAATGAACATATTTAGTAAATTAACCTGATGGAGATTTCTTCTTAATTTTGGGAATAGTATTTTGAGAAAAAACAAAAATGACACAACTGAAAAAGTTACAAAAACAAAATTTGTGAATTTCTAGACTTTATTTGGTGGGGTTAGATAATTTTCTAATATAATATAGTCATTATTGTTTTCTAACGGTTAACCCTCAGACACAATTTTTTAATAAGATTTTTTTAAAGTTTATTTTTGAGAGAGAGAAAGAGAGAGAGCAAGCGAGGTGGGGGCAGAAAGAGATGAGGTGGGGGAAAGAAAGAATCCCAAACAGGCTCTGCAAAGCCCCATATGGGGCTCGAACTCACCAACAGTAAGATCATGATGTGAGCCAAAATCAAGAGTTGGACACTTAACTGACTGAGCCATCCAGGAACCCCAAACCACAGATACAATGTAAAAAAAAGGCTTTAGGGAAGTCTTTTTATCATTTAATTTCATTGGAGAAGAGGTTTTTGTTTGCTTCACCATACTAACTTCATAGACAGCTTAGTGACACTTTATACATTGTTTTAAGCAAATGTCTCTTAAAAAAGAACTATCAGACCTCTGCTTAATTCGCATGAAAAATACTGGTAACTCATTTGGTATTAAAAGAAAATGTAGAATAAATAAATAAATGTGATGAATTTATGTAAGTTAAATGTAAATGTATTATTTTAAAGAAACTAATTGCTCACAATAAATAATTCTTGGTTTAAATTTCATATAAATAATGTGGGGAAAACTTTGGAGTAATTGTCTTCTTTAAGGTATCCTCTCCATTTCTGTTAAAAAAAAATAAAATAAAAGGAACAAAGAACCGACAGTTAAACCTACACGTTTTGCAGGTACTGAAACTTTCCATTTGAAGATGAAGCAGCTCTCCTAAACACAAAGCCATCACTGCAAATTGGTTTTGATAGTACAAAAGGAAATTTGGCCATCAGATAGAGCAAGGCTTAGCAAATTTTTTGTAAAGGACTAAACAGTAAATATTTTAGGCTCGCAGGCCATACAGTCTCTGTCACAAATATTCAACTCTGCTTTTGTGACATCAAACCAGCCAGACAATAAATGAATGAGCAAGGTTGTATTCCAATAAAAATTTATGGGCATTGAGGTTTGAAATTCATATAATTTTCATGTGTCATGAAATATTATTATTATTTAAAAATTTCCCCCAAACATTAAAAAATGTAAAAAACATTCTTAGCTTACAGACTGTAAAAAAACAGGTGGTGAGGCACATTTGGCCAATGGACCGTAGTGTACTAATCCCCAAGATGAATGATGAAGTTTTGGTTTATATATACACTCATTCCTACTCAGGTAGGTGTTTTGTGAAGGCTGTTTGATGGTAATTAGGTTTGCAAAAGAGTTATTTCTAAAGATACTCAAGCCTACTGTCATTTTCACAGAATGTCACTGTTGTCAGCCAAAACAAGTACTGTGAGAACCATTTTTGGTAGCATCTTGTGAGAGGCTCGTGAAATAGGAGCTTGGAGATAAGTTTTAACTGAATTGCATTGAACAATTTGGTACTTAGTGTCTACTTACTTTCTGCCTCATTGATACCAAACCATTCATTCAGAGGCATATTCACTTAGTCATTCCTTTGTTTATTCTATCATTCCACACTAAATGCCAGGCACTTCCCTAAGCACTGGAGAAACAGGTAAATTAGACATGATTCCTGAGCTGCAAGAACTTATAATAGCTGTGAGACAAACAAACTAATTGCTGTCTTCCCAGTGATATGTGTGAGATACAAGAAGAGAATCCCAGGACACCATGGAAGGGAAAAGATGACTTGGCAAGACAGAAAGTACAATGAAGACTTCATAGAAACAAATCTGTTTGAGACATTTAAAGAAAAGAATACTTATTGCCCATAGCCTCAGATAATATGTGTAATAATTTATTCATACTAAAGTGTAATAATTCCTTGCATAGTCTATATTTACAGAATTTTTGGAATGATAGGCTTCTTAGTGGTAACTCATTTGGATTCTCAAATTTAATTAATGAGGGAAAAGGGGCCCTGAGAGAAGTGAGAAGTTCAAGATCACCCAACTCTTTATTTTTTTTTATTATATGAAATTTATTGTCAAATTAGTTTCCATACAACACCCAGTACTCATCCCAAAAGATGCCCTCTTCAATGCCCATCACCTACCCTCCCCCCCTCCCACCCCCCATCAACCCTCAGTTTGTTCTCAGTTTTTAAGAGTTTCTTATGCTTTGGCTCTCTCTCCCACTCTAACCTCTTTTTTTCTTTTTTTCTCCTTCCCTCCCCCATGGGTTTCTGTTAAGTTTCTCAGGATCCATATAAGAGTGAAAACATATGGTATCTGTCTTTCTCTGTATGGCTTATTTCACTTAGCATCACACTCTCCATCCACACACGTTGCTACAAAGGGCCATATTTCATTCTTTCTCATTGCCACATAGTACTCCATTGTATATATAAACCACAATTTCTTCATCCATTCATCAGGTGATGGACATTTAGGCTCTTTCCACAATTTGGCTATTGTTGACAGTGCTGCTATAAACATTGGGGTACAAGTGCCTCCATGGATCCGCACTCCTGTATCCCTTGGGTAAATTCCTAACAGCGCCATTGCTGAGTCATAGGGTAGATTTGTTTTTAATTTTTTGAAGGAACATCCACACTGTTTTCCAGAGCAGCTGCACCAGTTTGCATTCCCACCAACAGTGCAAGAGGGTTCCCGTTTCCCCACATCCTCTCCAGCATCTATAGTCTCCTGATTTGTTCATTTTGGTCACTCTGGCGTAAGGTCACCCAACTCTTTAAAGGTGACATTAAATTTTAGAATTCTTCAGTGCCAATTCCATATTGTTTCCAATACACGAAGCCTTCTTTGCCTCTTTCATAGCTTTTTACTGATTGTACATTGCTATTCTCTCTTTTCTATGCAGATTTGCTAAGTCAACTTGCAGAGCTCTTATCTTTTCTTCAGCAATTTCTTAATGACTGTAGTTAATAAAATTGAGAAAACGAAATTGGAAATAATGCTCCAATGGTGTTAACTTTTTTTTTTTAATTTTCTGCTGATCTGAAGCAAAAATACAATTACCTTAGCTCAAACTCAGCATATTGTGTATTTCGTTCTAGGTTACTTTATAAATTGCAATTACCTTCATTTGTGACTCTCACAAGATTATAGGTGACTGAGTACTTCATCAGCTAAGATCAGAATTTCCCATGGCACAAAACAAAACACTTGTATAATGATCTAGGAGAGTGGATTAAACATACTAAATGAGAGAGCTACACACTGAAAATGTTCACAGGATTATCAGTTTAGCTTTTCAAATCCATTTGATGGAAGTGAAACTGATGTAGCTGTGCTTAAGTGTCAGTGCCATTTTGGAGTTTAAACTTTTAAATTTCTGACTTTCAGCTCTTTGAGGCTTTCACCATTCTCAATGCTGAAGAGCGGGATCTACACTCTCCCCTTCCCCCAATCCCCCACCCCCCCAGTGATGGATGTATATTCCTTCACTCCACCCAAGGTTCTTTCTGGTACAGGAGGGGTGGGGGACACAGAGGGGAGCATGCAGGTTCCCAAAGCAGAATCTCTGTAGATCTTCAGTGTCTAGAGTTTTTGTGCCTTTCTCTAGGACATTGCCATTTAAAAAAGTATGTTAAATGGCTGGGCTGCACTGAATTCCCAAGGATTGGACATAGCAAGTACAAAAACGCTAAGAAAGGTCTGTGTGAAACTTTACTCATCATCATCACTGAATCATCATCACTATTATTACTTAGTGGGTCACTGCTATATTTCAGGGCTTCAAGCACATTATGTCATTTAAACAACACAAAATCCTATGAAATAGTTATTATTATCTTGATACTTCTCAAATTGTACCTGTATTGCAAGAAAGTATACAGAATTTGGATGCTAAATTTATAATAAAAATATTAATTACAATAAAACAGTAATAAGTAAAGCACTACTTACTATGTTGTTGGGATTTTTTTAAGTATATAAGCATGCTATTTATGTAATATTTATTTATTTATCTCTAATCTTACTTAATCTTCCCAGCACACGTAAGAGTTATCATCTCCATTCTGAGACGATAAGTTATAGTTACATAATATGCCTAATGACACAATTAGTTAGTGGCAGAGCAAGGTTCGAACCAGACAGCCTGACTCTAGAGGTCACGTAGTTAACCACTACACCAAAAAAAGTTTTCATAAAAGGCAAAAAGTCTCCAATTAAGGAGATTTATCTTTATTCTCCCTACCTATCTTCCATTGTCAAACAAAACAAAACAAAAAAGTCTTATTTGCAGAGTCTTACCTAACTTCAATAGGGTTATCATTTACCAAAGAATTTAAGTCTTGCTCTGTAGTTGGTGGTTTAAATGTTCACACACACACACACACACACACACACACACACATACACACACACACATATATATATTTCAGTATGTGATAATTATTCTCTTCCCTTATTTTGTCCTGAAATCTGTAGTTTATCCATCCCCATGGATTGGAAATTTTATGTACGTAGTGCTTCTTATTATCCTTGAAAATATTTCTTTATAGGCAGTGTGATATACATGCATATTTTGTATTAATTTAATCTACACTCTATGGGAGGTCAGTTGACCTAATGGAGAGAACATACTCCAATGATAACTAGCACTGTAAATTGTCTAATCAGAAGCCCAACACTCCAAACACATGCACTTCACCTATCCTTATTGCTAATATTCTTATATCTGATCAGCATCAGATTAACATAATGTATATTTTAAAATGTGATTTTTGTTACTGATAGAAGCGCAAGTGTTATTATTCAGACTTTCTTGCCCTTATAGGAGTGGGGTGTAAGAATCCAGAGACCAGGTTACCTGTATCTTTTGGAAGGGGCCTGAAGCCAGAATCTGCAATGGTCTGGTGATAACCCACTGATTCTGAGCATACTTGTCACCACACTGAATCCTGATGGTAACACATTTTTTGCATTGGCCCCAATTAAATATTTCATACAGGTAGGGTCAAACCACCAAAAAGAGATTACAGAATAAGCTGCACGCTTATTTACCAATAAATGTTTGTATGTGTTATCAAATTCCTTCTGTTAAAGCCTCATTTTCATGGAACCGGGTTATAGGAGGAGACTTAAAACTCTTACCTGTCTCTACGCTATTTTTCTTTACCATAAAACACCTACTAATCATAAATGATCAACGCTTTATATCAGTTGGCAGCAGGAGTTTGTGTGTGTGAGTGCATACGTGAGTGCACATTTGCATACACACATACAGATACACCCACAAGATAATGGTAAAATAGGAGGAATGGAATAGGAGACGGAATGGGGCTGCCAGCTATTTATATAAGGGCTTATTTGTCCTTGTCCCTTAGGTTGGAAAGTTTTCATCCACAAATTCTCCTAAATTTCTTACTGGTGAGCAAGCCATTTATCTTTTGCTCCAGAGATGGTAACACGTTATTTATGATCCACACTTAACTACAGTTGTTCAGATCTCTGTCACTCCCAAGATTGATGGTTAAAATGCACTCTACCTTAGTCTACCCTCTTCAGCTTGCATGCCTTTATTTGTTCTTTGAAAGCCTGTGCTGTGTATATTTCATGGAAAAATCTGGTTTAAATGATCTTCCTTTTACATTTTATGTGTGACAAATGTTCAAGCCACTTTTGTCCCTCGAAATTTCTATCATTATTGCTTTTTCCCTTTCTTCTAATGTTGCCATGCTTCTTCCTCATGTCTTTAAAATAAGAAAGCCATTTAGTAAGCAATGTAGTAAATACTTCTCCAAGCCCTTAGGACTTATATCATCCAACACTGTTTCTAAGCCATTAGAGTCATGGTTTTCTTGACTTATAAGTTTTCATTTAAAATCCATGTTCTTTGCATTTGTCTATATGAATTAATAAGCATTGTCTACTAAGAATGGTATTTCTTGAAATGTTTTCCCTTCTTACCTTTTGTTTTTATTTTCTGCTCTGAAATTAGCCATGATCTTTTCCAACTAAGAGTGAAGATATATTGAGGAACCAACAGAAACCTTCATTTGACCCAGTCCAGAGTAAATACATAGGTATTAGTAAAATCACTTTCAATGGTTTAGATAAATAATGCTTTGGTTCAGTAACAAATAATTAACAGTAAAAACAACAACAATATTATTTTATACTCCTATAGAGTCTATCCAAGTTTGAGGGACAGTCCAGGATAGCTCTGCTCTATGTGGTAACTCAGGGATCCATGCTACTTTTATCTTGTGGTTATGCCATTTGCAACACTTGGCCGATGTGGTTTCCAAGTCAGTGTAAGATACAGTTAGAAGGTCATCTACTGGGTCTTAAGTACTTTGCTCATAAATGACACACATTCTTTCTCCTTACAGCACATTGTCTGGACCTAGGCAATGCCTGTTTAACTGCAAGAAGTGAGGTGTGACTGTTTCTGCCTAATATTTTCATAGAGGAAACATTATGGGATTGCTGAGGCCCTCTGGTATTAATACCACTAAGAGCAATGGAATGCTAATGAATATGTAGGGTAAATATGCATCTAAGTGTTCAAAGTGATCTTCGTAACTGGCATCTCCACTTAGAGATATGTATGACTGGCATCTCATCAAACCAAAGTCAGTTTTCCCTTCACCACCCCCTGGTCCTCACAAAATGCTAAAAAAAAGGGGATCTTCTTTTATGCCATAGTCAGCCTATTCCTCTCTTACAGTCAAGAGCAGTAATGATGAGGGAGTAAGGTGAGGAAGTTTTGGTGACTCTTTTTGCAATAAATGATAAAGGAAATCTTCCTACTGGACCTCTGTATCTATAAGATTGTATCCTATTGTGGATCAGTATCTTAAAAATTTTAAAAGAGCTTTTCAACTTTGACACCTTCCTAAGCTCATTATACCTTATCTATATATATGTACAGACTAGCAGCAAAATCCTTAAAAAATGCAACATCTGTGAATTTTTCTTTGATGATGCAGAATGGAAAAGGGAAGTCTGGGAAGCTGAAGACTTGTCAAGAGAATAGGTTCTGGAGTCATTCAGGTCCTGGTTTAAATTCTCTCTCAGGTGTCCATTTACCATTTGATCATGAGTGAGTTAATTAGCCTGTCTGAATCTCTCTGAAATGGAGATACAACCTCAGTGGTGGTTGTGAAAATAAAATAAGATAATGTGCATTAGCAGGACTTGCACTTAGAAGTAAGCATTCAATGAATAATGGTTGTTAATTTAATAACCAAAAATAGTTCCAATGCATAGAAGGAGAGAAGAGCTGCCAAAAAAAAAAAAAAAAAAAAAGGAAAAAAAGAAAAAAGAAACAGAGAATACAGTATATGCTTAGGAGATCACCCTAATTTTAAATCTCCCTAAAATTAATTAATATTAACACAAATATTAACCAAAGAGATTGATGTTCCAGAGATTTGAGGCCTCATTTAATATTTCTGTTGTGTGACATCTTTCCATTATTTGTCTTCATCTTTTTTTGCTAATGAGTGGGGATAAGGTTGTTTAATAGTAATGTTTCTTCTTCTTTTTTTTTTTACTCTGGTTAGAGATGGTGGCCTTCCCAATCTAGTAGGAAATCTAGGAATGTGCCAGGTACAATATGCCAGATGGAAAGAAGGCTCAGATTTTGAAAATTGATATGCAAATTGAAGACCAGAGGGTTATTTGTAAGGAGACCATACAAATGGAGGAAAAACAATGTGACCTGGATCAGATAGGACTGGACCAAATGAGCTTGGTACCATATCAGGAGATCCAAAGGGACACTATGGGATTCAAGTTTGGGATGAGGACAGGGATGATATCATGACTCCTTATCAGAGAAAGATGTCTGGCAGGGGAAATGAAATAAGTTTTTCTCTAGTCTCAAAGGGCTCTAAATCTTTGTTTGAAAGATAATACTGTGCAGACTTTTACATCTATGATATCCTCAAATCCTGTCTCTGATCCTTTTTCCATTCCATTTACTCTCAAAAGTGATAGCACACAAATCATAACCCTGGCACATCTGTAGGACAGCTGTTCTCAAAGGGTGATCTCCAGATCAGCATCTACAACATCATCTGGGAACCTGTTGAAATGCAAATTATTGTCCCTCCCTACCCCAGTCCCGAATTAAAAACTCTGCAGGTAGACCCAGGAATCTTTTTTCTACAAGCACTTTGGCTGATTCTGATGAACACTAAAGTCTCAGACACATTGTTACAGAATATATTACAGTGTTCTCTTATTAAGTATCTCCAAATATAACTCATCCTTCCCCCCCTCCTCATTTCTAGTAACATACCCAGTTCCACTATTTATAACATAAATGTCTCCTCCATTGTAAGGCTAACTTCACCAACCAGAAACTTGGATTTGTCCTCTTCTCCTTACCCACTCCTCATATCAAATCACCACTCATCCAATCACCAAACAGCCCATATCCATCTTCTTCTCTTCCTCCCTTCAGACCACCATCAACTCACATAGTACTATTGAAAGGCCTTGCAGAGACACTATTTTGTGCCAGATTTCATGTTAGGCCAGAGTGAGCAAACTGTAGACTTCAGGATACATCTCGGTCATGGCTTGTTTTTGTAAGCAGGGTTTTATTAAACTATAGCCACACTTGGGTGACTTGTGTGGTTCAGTTGATTGAGCATTCGACACTTGGTTTTGCCTTAGGTCATGATCTCATCTCAAGTCATGATCTCATAGTTCCTGGGATCAAGCCCCATGTCAGGCTCTGTGCTGATGGTCAGAGCCTATTTGGCATTCTCTCTCTCTCTCTCTGCCCCTCCCCTGCTCTTTCTTTCAAAATAAACAAAGAAACTTAAATAATATATTACCACACTCATTTGAAAAAATATTGTCTGTGATTTCTTTTGTGCTATGACTGAGTTGACTAGTGATAATAGAGACTGTATGGTCCATAAAGTCTAAAATATTTACTATTTCACCATTTATTGAAAAGCTCTGCCAAGCCTTAGGCACTGAGCATACATGGAGAGAAGCACAGATGTCATATATGTCCTCATGGAACTTACTGTCCAGCAGGGAAAACCAGAAGATAGAGTGGGCTACCCAGTTATCCAGGTCAGGAGAGTCAAAGGAAATGTGGAAATTCATCAGACAAAGAGAAAAGGAGAAAAGTGTTACACTCAGAGGAAATAACTTATTTATATCATTTAGTAAATAATTTCTCTCTGTACTTAGTATAGTCCTTAGTACAGTACATTCTGGTTATCGATATAGTTGGCTGTCCAATAATCATTTCATAAAATCTTTTGACTCTGTCTTTAAAGCAGAAACCTTCAGGTCACTCCCTTCCAAGTAGGAGTCCGAGTTGTACAGCGAGTCCTGGTCCTAGAAGTGATTATAGATGTGACATGGGGCAGCAGTGGAAACACCTCTTTTGAGCACAAGAGACACTCCATGTTGAGATGCTAAACAAATTTCTTCCTGTAAGCTCAACACATGCTTTGGCTCTTGCCAAAAGTAGTGACTATCGGATTGCATTTTACATCTGTGAACAAGTGATCTGGGTAGAACAGTACTGGTGATACATTTTGCCCCAGGATGTGTGGCAAAAAGTGTATGCACCACGAAGTTTTCAAGGCAAATTGTATGAAAGATGTGAAATGAGTTTGGTTATGTGTTCCTCTTTCCCACTGAAAATTATTTTCCTCTTTGTAGAAACACTTGAGGAAAACATTTGAAAAATCACACAAACTCAAAAAACGTTATCTGAAATAATTATAGAGGCATTTATTTCCTTTAATTGCATGCAACTAAAAAAAAAATCTTCCGTCTCCTCACCAGAGATAAGCACTTTCCTCTTTATTCTGGGAGAAAAGAAAGGTACAGAAACAGGGGTCCAAGCCACTGTTGCTAAGACTCCAATTTGTGACCATATTGCTGTAACCTTATCTGCTCTGACTGCTCTCCTACCATCTCAGGTAAAACACGTGTGCCATTCTCCCTTCTGCCTACAGATCCATGCTAGAATAATTCCACCTGTTTTGTATCTGGCACTGATCCTTTTGGCATGAAAAATGGAAACACTGGGACCGTTAGAGCTCTGTCTACATTTCCAACATCTCACTGGGTACCCTCCTCCAGCTAATAACTCGTTCCCGTCGAAATGTTACATTTTCACTTCAGGTAGGGATGTCTTCGGATGGCTGTTTTAGAGGTAGAAGTAGTTAGGGGATCGGAGAGACTTCTTAATTTCCCCCTCCTCTCCAACTTGTAACATTTCTCATGAATCAGATCATTGCTTGCTGCTTTTTCTCCTGCACAGGCTGCTCCTGTTATCACCAGCATTACTTTCAATCTTGTTGCAGATCTAGCTGATTAAAAACACTAGTCTTGAGAAAATTCTCTTTCTTGAAAGTCAATGCTTGTGGGAGATTAGGACTATTTATATTGTAAGGCAGTCCCTTCAAAGCCTCTGGTGGCTTTACTCTCTTGACTGATGCAAACCTCAACTAATTCTCTTTATCCAGATAATCCACTCGCTTCCAATATTCATCAAATGGCAAAATGAAAAGCTTTTAAGAAAGAGAATAAATGTGCAGGCTTAAAATCACATAGAATTTTAGTCTTAATAAAATTGCAAAAGAAATTATGAGGAGATCAGGGTTCTGAATCTTCTCCCCAATGCGATAACTTAAAAATCCACGAGACCATAGCAAATATGTTTTGTACCTCTTGAATTGCTTTAGCAGGTGTTTGGATCACAAACTTTTGATTAGGAAAAAAAAATGTGTTTTTTTTTTTTCTCTCTGATAATATTACCATAAGACAAACTCCCCCTATCTGAGCTCCTGTTCCTTTCCTTTATGTGTGTGGAATTTTCCATGGCACTCTCTCCCCATTTGATGCCCAAATAAAATTCATTGGATATTTAATATGCAGTGACCACACACAAGGTACTTACAAATATACAATATCTACAATAAAAGAGGGAAATCTCGTCCTGGGGGAGTTTCTAGTATTACAGTAAATCTTGATGGAATTGTTCTGAGTTAAGGGCAGAAAACCAGGGGAAGCTGAAAGACTCAGTAAGTTTTGTTTTGTTTTTTTTCTGATTCAGTCATTCTTATAGCACTAAAAGAAAGAAAATGCAGTGAGGAAAGGGATGTTTTTGAAGCAGTGACATCTAATACTCCAGTCCCAAATTTATGGAATTAATAGTTGAACAGATTTCTCAGACTACCTATAAGATATGCGGCTTTAAAATGTTATAAATTATGCCTCACGACCCCTAACTGTGGTAGAGATTACACGTAGAATGATACTACAGAATTCTTACTGTTGCTGCCAGAATACCACCAAGAAATATCCAGTAGTTTCCAAATGCATTAAAAAGCAATATAGCAATTCTTTCACACTTTAAAGAATTCTGTCCAAGAGAGGAAAAATTTAAAATGCCTCAGTTTTCTATGGCAATATGCTATCACTAGGTATCAATTGACTTAGTGTTCACCAAAAGAGGGTCTGATAATCTGGAGCGAAAGAATGTGAGAATAAAAGACCATTCAGGGTAGGAGCTAGCATATTTCTTTCCCAGGTTCACACTGTATTTCATGAATGGGCTGTTTCAGGCAAGTAGAGTAAAATGGTGAGGATCATTGTAAGAAAGCAAACAGAAGAGCTGTAAACCACACTCTATTGTCAAACACAAAAACTACCAGTCAATGCTTAGTCAATGCCAACCAAAAAAAGCAGACGACAGACCAATCACGCTGCCTGTAGGGTTTCATGCAGATCCCTTGGTTTCTACAGAGTGGTTTGGGTACCCAGAGGATGGGTATTGGTAGTCAAAGCTAAGGTGAGTGCATTTGTGTTTGCTTGTGGGCCTGATACTTGATAGCTCCACAATGAAACAAGGGATGCGCTGAGTTGTAAAATGATAAAGATCGTCTGTAATGCTTAGCCTGGGAAAAGCCTCTTATATAAGTCCTATTGAGGGCTTGTTGGAGATAGAAAACCTCAGTGTGTATATCTGGTCCTATTGGTGGACTCCATCCCAAAATATTTGACTAAAAAGAGAACAGTAAGTTGATTTCTTCTTAGCTAAATATTTCTTAACCATGTCACCAGTGGGAAAACTGACATTTCTCAAACCCAGTCCACAATGTAAATGTAAGTGTAAGAGCAACTCTTAATTATTTGTTACTGGGGATAAAAGAGGTCTGACCGCCTTCCTTTGCCCTACAAAGACTACGAGGCATCCCAGATCAAGAATTTTACCTTCTCCAAAATATATGTGAAAATCAATGTAAAGTTTTTGTTTCATTATTCTATGGCTAGGTAGGTGGTTGCCATTGGAGGGGGTGGCTTTGACATGACTCCCAGTTTTTATGCCTTGGGCACAATCTAAAAGGTGAATGACTACATGAAGCATGGACTCTATTCTGGAGACCTCTTTGCAGATTATGGGGCTTTTGGGGAACCATTTTCTCCCTGAATTTGAATTGAGACTCTGCTGAACAAGGGGTGCATGAGTGTCCGACTTTGGCTCAGGTCATGATCTTGTGGTTCCTGAGTTCGAACCCTGACTCAGGCTCTGTGCTCACATCTTGGAGCCTGGAGCCTGCTTCGGATTCTGTGTCTCTTTCACTCTCTGCCCCTCCACTGTTTGCACTCCTCTCTCTCTCTCTCTCTCTCTCTCTCTCTTTCTCAAAAATAAACATTTAAAAAATTTGAAACTCTACTGAGCTCAAAGGTCAGTGTTATTCTTAGGAGACTGCATTTATGAAATGGTATATCTCTATCTCATGCTGGTGGATAGACTTTATAGACAGCCAAATTTAAAGAGACCAAACCAAGCTTGCATTGCTGTCTTAAACTGGGGTGTAGAAACACTGCCTTCCTTCCTTGAAGTCTATAATATTGCTTCAGGCTCAATAACTTTTAGACTTTGGTAAATTTGTTGCTGGTGGCTATTCTGTTTTGCCAACTCCCTGAAAGAAGGAGGTATGCTAGTAGTGAGGACTGCAAAAGAATGTCCAGAGGGGAGGGAAGCAAGTATAGAAATTGAGATATGTTTCTATATGCAGAGGTTTTTCTCTTTGATCTAGGAAACAATCCCGTATTTTGAGAATAATTATTTACATATTTCACCTAAGTCTGATGCAACTAAAGTCTGATGCAAATAATTATTTACACGTTTTAGCTAAGTCTAATGCAACTAAAACCCTTTATCCTACTTATTGTAATGGAATGATTATATTTAAGTCAGTTTTCTGATTCACTTATTTATTTATTTATTTATTTATTTATTTATTTATCTATTCATTCATTCATTCATTCATTCATCAACTCATTCATTCATTCATCCACTCATTCATTTACAGAGGGAGAGAGAGCCAGAAGGTGTGGGTGGGGAGGGGCAGAGAGCGAGGGAGAGAAAGAATTCCAAGCTGGCTCCATGCCATCAGCGTGGAACCTGATGAAGGGCTCATGTGACCCCATGAACCGTGAGAACATGACCTGAGCCCAAATCAAGAGTCAGACATTCAACAGAAAGTCTGATGCAAATAATTAGTTACACATTTTAGCTAAGTCTAATGCAACTAAAATCCTTTATCCTATTTATTGTAATGGAATGATTATATTTAAGTCAGTTTTCTGAGTTCACTTTATTCATTCATTCATTCATTCATTCATCAACTCATTCATTCATTCATCCATTCATTCATTTACAGAGGGAGAGAGAGCCAGAAGGTGTGGGTGGGGAGGGGCAGAGAGCGAGGGAGAGAGAGAATTTCAAGCTGGCTCCATGCCATCAGCGTGGAACCTGATGAAGGGCTCATGTGACCCCATGAACTGGGAGAACATGACCTGAGCCCAAATCAAGAGTCAGACATTCAACAGAATGAGCCACCCAGGCACCTCCTGTTTTCACTTTAAATATTACTTTCACAAAAAAGGTTCCCATATACCCAGGGGATGAGACTCTTCAACCATATCTGAAAACTTGCACTTTTCATTTACAATACTTGCTCCAGTTTGCAATCTCTGTTGGTGATTATATAATTTATCCAGAAGCGTAGTTTGCTCCCTCTTGGCTCTCCAGCACTTCATGAAATGCCTGATGCATAGCAGGAATTCATTAAGTCTTTGCCACATAAAGAAATGCCCCATAGGGAAGTTTGGAGTGGTGAAGAGTCTGACATGGGAGGAAGAGGATGGACAATGGCCTAACTTTCTCCTTCCCAAATACATTAAAGGAATGTGACCCTTGGAGAAAGACAGTGCCTGGGCACTAGATAGAAACTTTGAAGTACTTTTTGTTCTTCATGCAGTTTTAGTATGTTGTAAGTAAGTAAAATATGATCTAAATTTAGTATCTTTTTCCAAATGAGAGCTCAGGAAATTAACTTTTTTTCAGGGTGCACTCAACTTATATTCAAGTAATTAATTCTTGAGTGTAAAAGGACTGCTATATTTGTAAAACACAGCTCCAATGTGCCTTAATCCTTTCATTAACATTTTGTTTTACTTAATACTTTACCATTTTTAGTAATTTATAATATGTATTGTACTTAAGTATAATCAAATGATCCAAATGAGATACGCACACAAAACGGCAACACCTCACAAAACATGATACACATAAGCTATTTTAAATTACTTTATACTTGAGAATTTCACTAAGTGTCTTGCCCATTCCCAGTGCAGAGTAGGTGAGCACACTGAGGAGCTAAATCTCTTATGCACTTTATCTCTGTATATGCTTAAAATAATGTTGCAACACAGTTATTGTATAAAGATTTCCGGAATAAACAAATAAAAGAATGGATCCTTCCCCATTCCTAGAATAAAGTGAACTCAAGAGGCTTTATTTTAATATTAATGTGTCAAGAAAAAAATCTTTTACAGCTTGATACTGCAATGTCATGGGTTGTAGTATTTTCAGAAATTATAAGGCTGTCATTTGCCCCATTTCATGAAAAACTAGATTGATTATATGTAATGGTAGAGGTAAAGTAAAGAAAGGATCAAGAAAGGATGGATTCAGATTTTGTAACATCTGAAGTTCATGCAACGTGGGGGATCTCTTTTGCCAGAAAAATAATTTTAAAAACTTACAACTATAAATTTAGTCACAAGTGCTTAGATAGAACCAGACAAGAAAGGTACACAAAGCATAAAGCTCATGAGCCTTAGACCAAATCTGCTTCTGGTGCTTACACTATAGAATCACCCACAGTTGGGTTTTCTGGTCATTGTAGAACACAAACAATAATTGTTGCAGCTTTCAACAGTGACTCTACAGGATTTGAAAGCTGAATGGCATCACAAAATTATTTAAATATTTTAGCAGAAATTATATGATAATAAAATACTTCCTCAATTATTAACATGACCATATGACCTCCCTGAGAATACATGGCAATATTGATTCCAAAACTATAAGAATTCACAGGCTGGGTGAACAGCCCCACTTAACTTACCATTTTCTGCAGAAGTTAAACTGGGAATAGAAAAATCCTGCCCAATTTTACACTGTATGCACAGTGATTTAGTTCCCAGCAACTTTTTAGTCACACCCTGGCTTCCTATCTACCTTCTAGGAATGTCCATTTTTATTCTCTATGTCACGAATCTAAACAACTACTATCTCTTACTAGCCTGCACAATGGAGAGAGACTAGAACCTTCCAGCTTTGTTCATATCTTCCCATCTTTTTTTTTTTTTTTTTAATTTGAGAATATGACAAGGCAATGCTGGTGACCTAGAAGTTATTTGCAAGCATGGGCAGATGATAATTGAGCAAGTAAGGTGATTAGAAAGCATGAGCTCAACATACTCTGCCCTTTTTACTTTTTTTAAAATTTCACATAATTCCATATGATCAGTGAAGGATGACGTGTGCATTCTACCTTAAAGTAAATTATGTATTTTTTAATTTTTAATAAAATGCAAATCCAACACTCCCATTACTTCTGACAAAAGTTGAGCACAGCAATCACACTGTAATCCATGATTACAAGAGAAAGTTAGTGGGCCTAAAACTGTGGTTGTGGATTTGGACATTATTCATCTAAAAATAGATTAAGGTTCACATATTTCCATGTCATGTGGAAAGACAAAGACACTCAAATTAATGGAGACATCTGTAATCTTTTCTTTATTAACATAAAAAATACCCTGCCTAATCTGCATGTTCTTTAGTATGGCATCCTGGGTTGTCTGGAGAAGTGAAATAGATTGGTTTAACATTTTTTAGTTAATCTTATGACAGTTTACTACTTCATGGGTTTATTGAGCTAGTCACTGGACTATAAATTACAGTATAAACCAATTAGTTGTCTTCCTAAAAGCAGCTGGTATAACTCCCACATGCTACCTTTTAACAGTAACAAAAGACTAGTTTCTCCACCAATGTCAGAAATTTGATTAAAAATAGTGGAGTGATAACTTTTTGGGTTATAATTTACTTATAAGAAACTCTATTGTTAAAGCAAAGTTGAAGATATTCATACTGAAATGCAGTATAGGTTCAGAAGCTCAAACACATTCCCATAATACATTTTCTCTGCAAGATTAAGTGACTACTGAATCAGTCTCTGTCATGTTTTCCATCTCAAACTATTCAACATTTTAAATTTGTGTTTGGCAAATAATGGCTGAAGTCATATCATTTTCCAAACTCTTCTGAAAAAACATTTTCTTGAAGAATGCCAATTGGTAGACACCCCATAAAGATCTCAGAGTCTAAATAGCTTGTGATGTGCATGATTATATCCATCTCCTACGGATTCACAGTCCACAATGACATATTGAATGCTTTGAGAAGTCATGGGGTAGAGAAGTCCTAGACTGAAGACAACTATCCTTCAAATTTATTTGAATAAAGATGTCATTATGTAGTTTCTTAATAACATTTTGCAGAACAGTGTTCTGGAGACCATCAGCTTGAAAAGTGCTGAATCGGTAATTGCAAGGACACCATGATGATGTACGCCATCAGGTACTTGTCATACTTCAGAAGCTCAAAAAGCATCCTTCAATGAACTCAGTAGCACTCAGGCAATCTGTCTCATTAGCATAAATTATTATTCATTTATATATACATGTGAGATTTGAGGCATACCTGTCAATTATGATAACTATGCATGGCTCCATTTATTATAAAAGCCATCTCTTTAGATTTAGACATTGTTTTGCAGACTATCTAAATAGTATAGTTTTTTAGAAGTTTTCTAGACAAGGTCTAAATCACAAAAGTGAACCATCTGGAGAGTGTGGTAAAAATCAGTCCTGGAGAATCTGATAGAGTAAGTTTCGAATAGTAAGCACTCTGATATTTGTAGCTTAAAATTTCCTCCAGAAATTCTTTTCTGAACCAAATGTGGGAAATACCAATCTAGGTCAAACTTTCCAAGAATCCCATTCACAATATTTCAATATATACTGACTTCAAAGCTTTTAGGCTTTAGGAAGTATTTATACTTCCATGATAGTTTGTGTCGTTGTTAAAAATACTCTCAAAAAAAAAACGAAAGAAAGGAAAAAGAAAAAAAAAGTCTCTTTCTTGAATCTAAATATAATTAAGAGCTAGTACTTACTGGCTGCTAATTAAGTGCCAAGCACTATACTAAGTACCTCTTTGAATTACTTGATTTTTTTGTCATAACAATGGTGTGACAAAGATGCTATTATTATTTGCTTTTATTGATGAGGAAAATAAAACTTATAGAAGTTATATAGCACTTTTAGGAATCATATTTTTAGTTCAAACATTTATTAAGAAGGCAGGATTATTTTTGTTGTAGTAAATCAAACACTAAATGGCACAAACACTGTAATAAACTCCATCCATATATGAAAATATGATCATATTTTATTTTACTTTTTTGAAAATTTCTATACCTGTAAAGAACTTGACAAGATATGTTTTTGATTCACATACAGAACAATATTTATTCAACCCAAGAATTACTCTAAAGATTCTTGAAGTCTATAAACTCAAGAAATGTTCAGTGAATATCAAAATAGTCACTATCACCATTTATTTAATGTTCCCAGAAACTTGTTAAGTGAAGGGAGACACTCTTTCGAGTCTACCAAAGAAGGTATACTAATCAGGTATTTTAGAAAACAACAAAAAAATAGATGCTTGAAAAGTGCGTTCACTATTAACACTTGCAGACTTCATATGTCACTCAGTGACATTTGGTTTTCTGAGATGTTATAAAGAAATGATGTGTTACAAAACAGTAGCGTTACCTGTCAGATATTGTTTCTAGCGTTGCTGATAAAGAGAAGCAACATTTTACAGAGTCTAGTCTTTGGAAAGACAAATCTATATGAGGCTACGTTAGCCTTTTATAATTGTAAGACTTTTTTAAAAATTTTTTTCACTTCTATCTATTTAATTACAGAAATCAATGATAAGTGTTTCAAAGAAAACTCTTCATACATAATAAAAATGGTGGAGTAAGTAACTATTATAAATTTATGAATTGAGTTAGCTGAAAGCTTCAAATACATGAAGAGGCATTATTCCATTTTTCCCCCTTTAGTTAAATCTCCATGCTGGGTTTTATTTGGGACATTTCTGTACCCCAAACTTAGTTTTAACTAAACGTTTAAAAGGATTTTAAGCTTGATAGTTTCTAAGCTCTCTCCCATCTTGAAACACTGTGATACTTGCTACAGGGCACATCAAGAACATAAAGTTAGTTGGCTCAGCTGTCCAAAGAACTATGGATTGAAATGCTGTGTTTCTGGTTTAGTTACATTCTGTTTCACAGACACAGGTTGCACCCATATTCCCAACTAATGTTTCTGTCAGTGCATGGGATAATGTGTTAGATTATGGAAAACTCATCCCCTTACTTAGAAAACAACACAAACTCAACCCGTTCCTGATGGTGATAAAAACAATCTTTGTATAAAAATGTTAGCGTATCACCATTAATATAGTAACTGCCATTTATTTTAAAAGAAAAAGACCTTTAGAGGATGCACCATGTGGACCATGGCATTCTGCAGTCTACTCTTTAAGATACTTTCATTTGCTGTTTTTTGTTTGTTTGTTTGTTTGTTTGCTTGTCTTTGTTTGTTTGTTTGTTTTGTTTAGCAAGCCTGAGATCCATGGAGAGAAGGAGAAATAAGAGTCAAAGCAGAACTACTCCATTCATGCAGGAGAGTCATCCATTTTTAGTGGAAAAATTCTGGCATTTAACAAATACTGAAACACTAATATTTTTATTTGTAGTAAGAATTAGGGACACTTAGCAGACATGGTTTCATGCTGCCTGTACTGTGTAGTGTGACATAAAGAGCATCATTCATTAATTACTCAGTAGAGTAAGTCATATATTAACTACCAATTTGAAAGAGACTGCCAGTTACATGCTGTATAAAGTCATGAGCCTTATTGTAGTCCAGATTAGAAAGCTGACATGGAACTCTGCTTCCTCAGCTACATATAATCAGATATATCCTTAGAGACAAAAATTTTTCCAATGGCATCAGGAAAGCCACATGTTGTTAGCTAAGTAACCAGTCTGCAGACTGATAAAAATGGAACGCATGGTTTCTTACCAAAATGAAGGGTTAGAAAGTAATTATAATTTCTAGAGTAAAACTTGGGTTCCTTCAAAATAAAAGAATGCAGCTTGTTTTATTTTATCTCAAATTATACTAGATAAGAATTCCAGAATAAAAGGAATTTTTTTGAAGAGTATACTCTAAAAGTTATCAAATGCAAATTTAGAACAAAACAAACATCGTTTTGGCAAGGGTTCAACAGGAATCAATGAATCAGACAATGAATCGCAGTCAACCAAACTGACCGGGTGGTGGTGATGTGGAGCATAGTGATGTAAAAGGAGACAAGTAGAAGAAATGGAATATGTCTAAGCTAGAACACACCTTGGAAAAAGTTAACTGACCAATGGACAACTATTGGATTCTGTAGGCATTTTGTTTAAAAGGAGGGGTTGGGGGGAGGGAACTACCAAAACTGCCTAGGGAATTATTATGGCTAGTAAACAAAGCATGCAGCACGCAGGGGACAAATAAAATCCTACCTGCATATCTATGCTTAGGAAGCAAAGAAACTGAGCCATATCAACTTAAGTGTGCACCATACATGATGAGGCATTATGGCATAGATGCCTTTGATCTAACAGTAGACATTTTCTTGGGAGAGGCATTAGCAGCAAATACTTTGAGCAAGCCTGGAAAAAAGAGGTAGACCTTTTAAATAATGTTCATTGAATGTTATTTACACATACTAATAAGATTATATGTATATATACACATGTGCACACACACATGTATGTGCACACACATGTGTGTATATATTCATGTATGCATACATGTATGTATATATATGTATGTGCTTTCTTATGCCAAAATAAGGCTCTCTGGCTTTCTCTGAATAACAGTCCTGAAACAAATGCAGAAAATACCACATATAATCAATACATTTATTGATGCATTTCTAATATGGTTGGTCAAATACAGACTAAATTTAGCCCAGAGCAGAATGACAAAATGGCCATAACTGCTTTCAAGATGATTATAAGACCAGGGGGGAAAAAGCAATTATAGAATCTCTCTCTAAAGCTGTTTTGTTTTTCTCTTTTTGTTTTTTTGTTTTTTGTTTTGTTTTGTTTTCAGGTTGTTTTTTTTGTTGTTGTTGTTTTGTTTGTTTTTGTAAAAAGAACTAACAAAACCAAACAATTCAGCTCATACCAAACCTGATTCATTTGATTCCTGGTGAGTTCAGACCTGCTGGCTGCTATTTCAAGCCTCATTTCTTTTTGACCTCAAATAATAAAGTTGAAGCCAGCCAGTTTCCATTCAGCTTTGTTGCATTGTCTGCCAGTTTATAAGGCTTTATGTTTGCATCAAAAATGTTATAGGAGAAAAAACAAAAGAAGTCACAAATCTGGGCAATTTTCCCTATTTTACACAGATTTAAAAATTGTTGCAAAAGTTGCCAACCACTGGACATACTTGATAGCAGAAAATAACACAAACACTGAAAATCTCTGTCACTATTCTGTTAACTCCTTATAACATATATTTGCTGTACCGATTCCCCTTATTTCCTTGCTTCATCCCTCTCTTCCTTCCTTCTTGCTCCCCTCCCTCCTGTCTACCCATCCAGTACTTTCCCTATTTCCTTCTGTGTGCTGGGCTCTCTTAAGTTTGTCACAGTCTAACATGAAAAGAGACACCTAAGCCAACACTGGCCTACAACATAGACAAATAGGGGTTTCTCCACAGTGTAGCAGCTATCATTAGAAGAGCTGGCTCCTTACTCTGACAAAGTGGGATGCTTCTAAGCAGCATGATCAGAGGGCATCACAAAGCTCTGCTTGACTTTAGATTCACCAATCTGCTTGCTGTGGAAGCACCTTGCCATCAGAGGAGACATGGTACCATTAGAGCCATTCCTATCTGGCCATCAAGATTCACAGCAGGAATTGCCTCATACATTTCTTTCTCTTACCTGCTGTCCTAGTCCATTAGCATTCAGGTTTAGTTTGACTTTCATCCCACAGCACCTGTGCTTACTGCTAACTAACATTTCTGTCACAGTGCTGTAATTGCCTCGTGACAATGGTATGAAGTCCCCTTTAGACTATGAGAACCTTGAGGGCAGGGACTTTGCTTTCATTTCGGTTTCCCAACACCTAGCAAAATATTGTTCACAAAGTGAGAGCTCAGGAGATACCTGGTAAATAAATTCATTAGAAAACATACTCTTCAGTTGAGAATCACTGACAAATATTCAACAAACATTTACTGAGTGTGCAGGATGTTCTAAGCATCAGGCATAGGGATATAGCAGAAATAGAGATGTATGTCCTTGTAGAACTATACTTCAGGGAAGAAACAAATGAATAGCTATAACAGCAGTTAAAAAATAAAATAATCAAATAAAGGTTGATTGGGGAAGGCTGTTGTACAATATGGAGGCTTTTCTGAGAAGTTGACATTAAGCTAAGACCTGAAGGATGAGAGGGAGCTAGTCAAGTGAACAAAAAAGAGAGAATGGTCATGACAGCAGGGGGAGTCAGTGTAAAGTGAGTAAGACTTGGAAGTGTTCCAGGCATAGAAAGGTACCTGGAACACTGCAAATGATGGAAGAATAGTAAGAGATGAGATTTATAATGCAGGCAGTAGCACATTACACAGAGAAGTTGAACCAAAGCTTTGAGTTGGGGGTTGATTCTACAAGCAAGGGGAAGCCTTTGTCGAGTTGAAGAGTGATGTAAGCCATTATTTGCTTTAAATAGTTGATGCCTTCATCAGTAGTGTAGAAAATTGTTTTGACATAATGAGAGAAGAATCAAGGAAAACAATTACGGATGGGATTCAAAACATTTATTAGCTTCTATAGCCTTTGACACCTGTCAATCAGAAAAGTCATCAATCAATCTGATGGACACTAGTCAGTGGGCCATAATATCTGAATATAAGCTGAATAGTTGGTTAATGTACCATGCAGTAAGAGATAATGGTGGCATGGATTATGCATCAATAAGTGTATTGATTATATGTGGTATTTTCTGCATTTGGTGGTATAAGGACAAAGAGAATTGATGAAAAATATATTTGGAAGGTATAGCTGAAAGGATTTGAATGTAATGGTTTCTTAGATCAGAGATGTTATCTTTGGTAAATCTAATTGAAAGGTTTGGATTGAACAATCAATTGTATGTTTATCTATTCCATTTTAATGAAGAACAATCAATACTTCTGTTTCAGACCTGATAAATTTAGATGTCTATGCCATTCAATTGAATATGTTTAAAAAGTGACTGGGCATTCACATTTTACCTGAGGGTAGTGGTTAAGGCTGGAGATAGACATGTAATAGTTATCAGTATTTAGTCAAGCTTTTGCATGAGATCACCTCAGGAGAGAGTAAAAAAATAAGCTCAGATAAAGCAAACCAAGGAGGACAATTAGAGCGAGTGTCTTGGGGGCAGAAAGTTAGCAAGAGAAAGCATGCTGGTTAAATTCCATCTGTCTCCTAATTTGCCAGAATTTTGTCCTGCCAAAATATCTGGTCAACAATGTACCTCAAGCACTCCATTTACCTTGGAACCTTCTTAACTGGCTGCAAATTTTATTCCAGATATAAAATAAATATGCAATCTCATCAACACAGTGCATTGTTGAAATATGTGGCATGAAAAATATTTTGCATGTGTTTTTTTTTTTAACCCTCTAGCAGTTAATCATCCATACTTTTATTTCATGGACATAATGGATACTGCATCATTAGCTTAAAGCATGTACTTGACCAGGATGCTTTGGTTATATCAATTTTTTACAAAAATCACAAATGAAAACCATTGTTAATAAATTTTTCTGAATATGAAGTATATCTACAATTCAAACTATTTCAGCTCATTGGCCTCCTTTTGACTTTCCCTATTCATATATAAACAAACATACACATACTAATTATTAGAAAATAGACGATTTGGGGTTCTAATTTAGAATTACATGTCAAATACCCATATTCTAATGCTTGTTCTTTAAAACATGCATTCAATTACATATGCATGTGCAATAGCATCATGGACCATTATCTTATTCAGATGTCAAATGGTGCAATTATTTGAAAAGACTAACATGTTCTAGAATCTAGTTAGCATGAACAGATCTCGGGTTTCTGAGTATAACCTATACATGCACCTGCTTTTAAAAACATATATAAAATTTCTGAATATTATGTGATATTTTTGGCTATCAGTGTGTACAATGCACAGGATGAGATTATGCCTACCAAAGGATTTGAAGAACTCACTACAAGTAGATCAAAAGGAGTTTAGGGTTCACATAAAGAAAAGACTAATTAAATTGTAGCAGCAGTGATGTTTGTGTTGGTCACTCATTGCACATATCAGAACAGAGAAGTTAGCAAGGTTCACACCCTAAGAAGAGCAGAATTATTTCATGTGGCCTGAGCATAATTTAAAAATTATGAATCTTGGGGGCCTCTGGATGGCTCAGTTGGTTAAGAGTCTAACTTTGGCTCAGGTCATGATCTCACAGTCCGTGAATTCGAGCCCCGCATCAGGCTCTGGGCTGACAGCCTGGAGCATGGAGACTGCTTCAGATTCTGTGTGTGTGTGTCTCTCTCTCTGCCCCTCCCCTGCTTTCTCTCTTTCTCTCTCTCTAAAATAAATAAACATTAAAAAAATGTTAAGTTATGAATCTTAAGTTTAAATTTTTTAAAATGTTTATTTATTTTTGAGAGAGAGAGAGAGCTAGAGGGAGGGAGAGAACACACACTTGTGGGGGAGGGGCAGAGAGAAAAGGAGACCAAGGATCCAAATAGGCTCTGTGCTGACAGCAGAGATCCTCATGCAGGGCTTGAACTCAGGAGCTGTCAGATCATGACCTGAGATGACATTGGATGCTTAACCAACTGAGCCACCCAGGCGCCCCAAGTTTAAACAAATGTTAAATGCAACAGCGTTTCTCTAATGCTGAATGGTTTTAAGGAAGTCACACTAAATGAATATTTAGCAAGTGGACAATAAGAGTATTTGGGAAACATCTATCATAGCTTTATTTAATGCTTCAATATGTGTCCACATCAACCAAATTTAGTGAGGCTATCGCACTTACAAATAGTTCTAACACAAAGGTTTATTTAACCTGACTTAAATATTCAATCTTGCAAATTAATTAATTGATTCTCCTTATTTACATATTAAATAATTCCTTGGTTATCATTCTTCACCCTCATTCCTCCAATAGAACCATAGGGAGTCTGAGTGCTTTCAGCTCCAGAGAGCTGGTATGTCTTTCAATTACTGGTAGGATTTAAAAATGTTTTTTAAGTGTTTATTTATTTACTTTGAGAGAGAGAGAGAGACAGAGAGAAAGCATGAGCTTGGGAGGGGCAGAGAGGGAGGGAGAGAGAGAATCGCAAGCAAGCTTCAAGCTCAGCACAGAGGTGATATGGGGCTCTAACCCACAACAGTGAGATCATGACTTGAGCCAAAACCAAGAATTGGACACTTAACTGACTGAGCCACCCAGGAGCCCTGGGATTTGCAAATTTTATACATTGCTATGTGTAATATTCCACTCCCCAAAAGGTACTTGTAACACCCCAAAAGAGCTAGGAGATATTACATACGTAACAAACACCCATCTCAAGATCAATTGTTTGGATTAGTTATTAGTCATAATCTTCCTCCTTCTACTATGTGACTGGGATCTACTGTTTGACTACATTCTATATTCATATCAAGACTGCATGTACTTGTGCACTTAGCAAATATTTGTTATGGATTTATTTATACTCAAAGCACTATAGCATAGTGTTTTGAGAAGTGTAGATTCCCTAGTTTAGAATGTCAGCTTTGCCAGTTGTTTAAGTCTGGGCAACTTATAGAGCTTCTCCCTGCTTCCATTTATTCATTCATGATATTGGTATAAGAGAATCTGAGCATGTATGATCTAAGATACATTAAGCCCTTAAAAGGGTGTGTGGCACATAGTAGGCTCTTAATGTTATATATTGCTATCATCTTAGTTATTATGTGCTTGTGTATCTTAAGTGCTATGGATACAATGCTAAAAAAAATCCATAATAATCTGGCACTGAAGGCATTTGTTAGCTGGCTGGGGAAATGCATGAACAATACAGATATTAAAATAATGTGTGCTTTGGTAAGAGCAAGTCCAGATGTTGGAATATTTTCTCTAAATATAGAAAACTGGTTGAATGGTAAATACTGAAAGGAAATGGCCGTAAGAAAAACTGAGCACTTACCTCTTTTTTTATACTGAAACATCAAATGTTTCAATAAAAATGAAGACTTTCTCCTGATAACTTTCACTGGAATTCCAAGAAATCATGTGAACAGAATAATTTCAATTATTTAAAAGTTCCATATTTCTGTTTTAGTGTTTTGCTAATTTAATGTTTTACAATTCAAGCAATACATTGGTCAGATATTCATTGTAGGGACAAAGCGTTCTAGTAAATTCAAAAAAAATCAATATCTGGGAACCACAGTAGGAAATTAAATTTTTATGGTTCATTCGTATATTTATTGTTCTCTTATTGAGACTCACCCTCAACTGAGGGAGACCATTTTAAGAATTGAAATGTATATATACATAGAGAGGGTGAGCACATTATTTGCCTCTACCAGTCTTTCCTACTGACAGCACTGTATTGTGCTTACCTGAGAGCCTTGTATTGAAAACAAGTGAAAGCAAATAATTGGTTGAATGTATTTCTGGGTTGCTGAGATATTTCTGGTTATTTTACTGAGTTGGCCTCAGAAGGTGCCAGTTTGATGAAGATAGAGTTCTATTCCACTTTATGCATCAGGAGTAGGCTCCCAAATTACATATAAATCAAATCTCCATTTAAAAGTAGTTTGTTTTTTAATGGACCTCATGATGAATACTTCATTCTGTTTTCATTTATCTTTGCAAATTTGAATTCTGTAACTTGTTGTGTTTTTTAATACAAGATAAACATTTTATTTAAATAATGAATCTAGTGGTTTTCTAGGATGGAAGATAAATCTGGAGAAAAGTGCAAAGGAGAAGGGAAATAGAAAGTTTAAGGTATGGAATAATATAAGCTAAGGGAAAAAAAAACCCTGATACTTGGGGGTAAGCCCTACATATGCTAGTCTTTTTAATGACTTCTCCTTTCCTTTGCATTTGCCGATGCTGTTTACATTTGGATAGAATTCAAATCTTATTTCAATTAGTCTTTCTTCTCTTACATTTTTATATTTGTGAAAGAACAAAAATATCTTTTGGAAATAAAGCATAACCAGGAGCCACAGATACCCTCTACCTAGAAACTATTGTCTTTTTATACTCCATACAAATGTGTAGCAGAGAATCACCAAAATGTATGTCAGAAACTTTGTCTACAAACACATGAGTTCAAACAATGCAATTGCACGGAACACATTGTAGGAGTAGGTCAGTACCACTGTGAAAACGACCCACCATACTATATATATAACATATTCTATTTGTAATGAGCTCTGTGGGGGAAATTTCCATTTCACAGAGAGATGCATTTGCTAATGGTTGCTTAGGCTTTTCTTAAGTATGAAGAGAAATGTAATACTATTTGAAACTTAATTGAAGTATATGTTTATGCCAAAAAAACTCTTAAAAATTATTTAAAATGTAAATATAACATGTGAATAGCTAATTCAAATCTTTACTGGGACAGATGAGTGATTTCACTATGAGAATTAGGATTGGAGGTGTATGTATGTAGTGATTCACAGTAAAATGTATTTCTTACTATGACCTACCAGAAAGTTTAAAAATACATCAAACTTATCAGTGAGATAAAGATTTTGTGAGTTTTGCTTTAATTAATTTAAAAGGCAGCTGTACAGTTTCTCTCATCTGAGCAGGACTTGTGTAGTCTATGGAGCTTAAGTAAGGGCCAATCATTTTGAAGGTTGTGAATTTTTCTAAATCCTTCATGATTTGGGTAAAGTCCATTTGTATCATCTGCAAGTGTGCAAATTACTACGTAAAATATCAGTAACAGTAATAATTTGCATAACATTTCATGCTTTAAAAGCCATTGTTCAAGAAATATTAAACTGAATGAGACATGGGTCAAACTCAAGCTCACAGTCAATGCATCTGGATAGAAGTATCTTTATTTCACAGAAATTATGATACCTTCTTTGGAGACATTGTACTCTCATTCTATTAATAAAAATAAACAATATCTAAAATGAAGTCAGTCTCTTTTCCAGTTTAATTAAAGGGATGTTTGATTTTAATGCTTCATTGAATTTACTTTGTCCCTAACCAAATATGCAATCATAATTAAATGAACTGTAGGCAATGTTGCAGATTCCAAATCCTCTCCTTCCCATGCTTCACGGAATGAATGCACTACAGAACATTAACATTTGTGTGCAAATATATAGGGCTAAATAATCACATTTTTTCACCAAAAAGTGATATGTGATTTAAAAAATAGTCTCCAAAAGAGTATAGAATCATCGATAGTGAGACCAAATAGTATATACAATATAAATTGAGTTACATTCATTTTTAATATTAAATAAAGTCTGATATATGGAACAAAAGACACTAGTTTTTTTAAGCTTTTCTAAGAGTAATGATTTCAACAGAAGATATTTTATTTAATTTTCTTACCGGTCCATTTCATATCATGCAGCCAAGATTCTTGTTAAGGGCATTAAAATATTTCTTTGCCTAGAAGGTCCTGTACTTGGCTGATCGGAACATATGGGAGAGTGCATGTGAAGAGCAGATTCCAGGGTCTATTCTAGAATCACTGTGGCAGAATTTCATGGAGGTATGGCTGGGGACTGGCTGGCAAGTAGGTGAGGATAGAATCTGAATATTTGAAGACTCCTTCCTAGGTTATTCTGATGATGTTCCAGACTTGGCAAGTTTCTTCAAATTTATTTCACTAATAACCTGCTCCTCAGAGACATTTATTTTGCATAATATGAAGCTCCCTAAGTATTAATCAACATTATCTCAAATGAATAACATTGATTTAGTATCCATTTAGTATAGAATGATGAATTCATTCTAAGGAACTAAGAATTACAGTGTACACACTAAAAGAACAACAAAAGGAGCTTCACAAAAGATTTCATAAACAAAAAAAGAGTAGTTATGTGTGTGTGAGGGGAAGCTTTTCAAGTCAAAAGAATTATAAGAAAATTCAGTTTGAAGACATAGATACACAGGAATTTGAGATGTAAGTACTCTGTCAAAATCACTGTTGGGCACACTAGGTATCTCAGTGAATCATTGTTACGTTATTGAACAATTGTGTTATATATCCCTCCGGATACTTTGCTTTGTTCATAGCACTTTTCATCATCTAACTTGCTATCTGTTTTTCTTAGTTATTTCTGTATTGTTTGATTCCTCCCAATGGATTACATGTTCCATGAAATTAGTGATTTTTGTATACAGAGATAGTATGTGTGTGTTTAATCTTTACTCCTGTCCCCAAGATCCTGTCTAGCACCTTATAGGTATTCAATAAATAAGTTTAGAATGTTAAATTAAAAATCTGTAGATACACCACAGAATGTTACTATCTCAGAAAATAAAGGTAAGGAATGTATCTATAGCATAACCAACTATTTTAGGCCCTTCCTGTGCAATGACAATATAATGGCACTCATATTGCTCTTATTATGCTTTACCTTGAATTATATTAATTTGAAATCACGTCTGTGTTAACCAGATTGTAAATTCCTTGAGGGCAGAGGGAGTCAAGTCTGGAATTTTAATGTTACCTAAGCTTAAAGAAATGTACTGTTTTACTCAAATTTTCAGGAGAGCTGCAGAAGGGACTCATATCTGTCCACTTGGCTCTTATTCTTCTGACTCAGAAGATTTTACACTTCATATCCTCCCTCCAACACCTGCCATGATCCTTTGCACATAGTAGAAAAATACATTAAATATTTCTGGATTTATTGCTTCTTATGTAATCCTCTGGTTCAGAGAAACATATGACTTCCTTCGTTCTGGATTGAATTGTTTGAGTAAAACAGCCAAAATCAATGTGTGTGTACACGGGTGTCTAAGACATTCAAGATGATTGGATCATTTTCTTTGCTATGGCTGACACCATGAGATCTTCACATTGCTGTCAACTAATTCTTATTGCAAGAGGCAGTGTTAGAAAGAAAAAGGCTTCCAATGCATTATTCCTCCACTGAATGCCCAGAAGGACGCTAAGCATAATAAAGGACACTAAAGAGGGAAACAATTGGATTTGAATCCAATTACCAAGAAATGCTGACAGTAATCTAACAAGGAACTCATTTTATGCAGAATTATTTGGGTCAAAATATTGTGAACATATCTTATACATTCAAAATTTGGCTACTAATGACGAGTTATGTTTTACAAAATTATTTTATTAAATTCTTTTTTTACCAGTTTAAAGAAAGAATGTTATCTGAACCTGGTCATAACTAGAAATATTCACACTGAAAAGAAAATTTCCCTGTCTCCCTTCTTATTCTCCAGTGGCTGAGTAGACATTTTGGAGTAAGTTAGTTTATGGTAGACTTTTAAATATACAAGAAAAATTATGAAATTCAACTTTTAATATGAAATTATCTTGTATATTGCCATTATGCATGCACACATATGTGTGAACACATGCAAGCACACACATACACACAAACATAGTAATTTGAGAGAACAAGTTATTTCTTTTGTTAACAAAACATCTTTATTCATCTTGTTAGGTAGAGTTGTGATATCTGAAGGTGAATTGTCAACTTTTATAGCTTCATCAAATGTTGAAAAGAAAGTAATTCACTGTGGCAACAAGTTCATGTTCATATTAAGGAGAAACCAATGGCCAGCACCAGGATTTCAAGTCTTTTAGTTCTACCTTGATTTTTTTCAGTTTCTACTTAACATCTACTTTAGTTATGGTTGTTTTTTTAGGTTAAAGTGGTTTAACTACTATAACAGGGTAGCATTCTATTACATTTTCCTCTTGATTACTTACTTCTACAAGTTAATAAAATTAACTTACAGATTCTTATAGAATGAAATTCAAACACTTTAAAATAATCATCTGATCTCCTTTGCATGCACGTGGATAAAGGTGATGGAAACTCAGTTAATGTAACACCCCAAATATGACCTCCAATTGGGTTCTAGGAAGGGAAGATTAGAAGGAGAAACACCAGCAAGTATAATAATAATAATAATAATAATAACAACAACAACAACAATAATATATCAAATCACGAATGATTAAATTTCCATAAAATACTCCTCATTTGGTAAAATAGCTTAAGCATTAAAATTTTGCAGTGCCAGTAAACCATTTAACAATGCTCCCATGTAGCTAATAATTTCAAAGAATAGTCAGTAGAATAACTATAAGCGTTTTCCTCTGCAGATAATTTCCTTGAAAAATAAAACCAAAAATCAATCCTATCGTCTTCGTCTATATGATGAGTTTAATATAAATGTAAAAAGAGCATGGAACTGTGGAATAATCCAGAAGTAAAATAAACAACATATCAGTATTAGAGTTGTATATATCTTATTTGTGAAATGCGAAATGCCCATCTGGGATTGCTTTTAGGATTTGTCACTTGATAGGGGACTTATTTTTCTCCGACTCACTCAGGGATAAACTAGATTTCCAATGGCAGGGCAAGGAGAGGAAGGTGTTATTTTCTTCTTGTTTATTATTTGGTCCTTAAGTGTAAAACACCAGCTTTTTCAACAATCCCAAAAGCCCAATTACATGATTTCACCTGCTCAAAATGTAATTTATTGCTAATGGAATCATAGAAAAATGTTTCCACGGTTTATGGAATGTAGGGTAAAGTAAGTAAGGCAAATTGGTATTGAAGAGGAATTATTGATTCTCCTGTGCATTTCAGTTTTGATACATGGAATTTTATTTCTAGTATAGCAATAATTTATATTTAAGCCTCGAATCTTGTGTCACCTTCCTTGGCCTATGTTGTTTTAAACCAGATGTGACAATTGTGCCTGAAACTTCTCATTCTCTTGCTCTCTTTTGAAAACCTTATTTGATTCAATGCTATCTAATCTGGTATGAGGAGTTATAAAGTTACCAATAACTCAATTGGCAAACTTTTCCAAACACTGTCCTCATAGTTCCTGTCTGAACATTAGGATACTGGACAAATTGAAATGTAATTCCCTCTTAGCCTAATGTCTCTGAAGTTATGAAATTATTTTTTAACTCTGTGTAGAATAACCATGGGTGTATATTGAAATCTGTAGATGACTTCCTTCATAAAATGTTACTCAGATTATTAACCACCTAGTTTAGTTGATTTACTATAGCAAAAGTATTAAACCAAAGCATTAAGGAAATCAGAATTAATCTTTCCTATATTCGGTTCTCACAGTACACTATGCTTCTGTAGAAGTGTTTCTCAGTTGTGTATTATAGATGGATTCCCGGTTCTTCGGTCTATCTCACAAGATTGGAAAATTTATTTAAAAAAAAGTTTTAATGTTTATTTCTGAGACAGAGAGAGACAGAACATGAGGAGAGGGGCAGAGAGAGAGAGAGGGAGACACAGGATCCAAAGCAGACTTAGGCTCTGAGCTGTCAGCACACAGACTGACACGGGGCTCAAACTCACAAACCGTGAGATTATGACCTGAGCTGAAGTCAGTCACTCAACCGAATGAGCCACCCAGGCGCTCCACAAGATTGGAAAATTTATGAAGAGTGGGGAATTAAGGAGTGAATCTTCTTTATCTCCATTATACCTGGCCTCAACTGGATTTAAATAATATTACCCTCCATTTCTTGAGTATTCCTCTTCATATACAGTATCTGGATTCCTCCAGAAAAGAATTCATGAAGTAGAGTATCATCTTCTTCAGTTAAGAAAACAGGCTCAGAGGTATTTTTTGATTTGCCAAAATGACACACCTGGTAAGGAGTGAAACTAAGATATTCCTTAGATCTCTCTGATGCTAACGATCAAGAACCTTCCTTCTCATATGATAAGTTTTAATTTTTCAACACACATGAATAACACTTGTTGAATCTAACACAATTTTTTTTTCTTGGAAACATAATATACCTAAAAACCTCCTCAAAATGTGGCTATTTTATCCGATAACTATAAAGACAAATAAGCAAGAGCACTGAAATTACTCACTTTATGCTTCAGCTCTATTATCTCCTAAATGGGGACTTCATATTGATATGTGGGAAAAGTAATTAAGTGCAATTATGTGACGTGAAATCATTTATGTGCTGGAACAGGAGGATTCTCAATGGCTGTTCAATAAATTATTATTATTTATCACCATCATCATCATCATCATCATTCTTTAGTACTTTTTGTACACAAAGCTCAAACATATCTTGAAGCAGAGGCAGTCTTATTTTTTGGGTGGCTCTACCAGAAATTCATAAATATCACAAAATATTTCTTTATAGTGGTTTTAAAGTCAACTTGTGGCAGTCAGTCATATCTTTTACTCTTAATGAATGTCTTAACTTTTAAAAATTATAGTATGGTCATTGTGCTAAGGAAATATGGTATTTGTGTTTATGTGGGAGAAAAAGACTAAGATCCAAAAAGCTTTGTTTATTTTTCCAGTTGAATGTCAGGAGGAACAACTGAGTTTATGTTATACATTTAACATAGAACTAATATTTTAATATAGAAATTATTTATATAAACAGTTCTATGTTTTAATAAGGATTGATAAATATTTGTTGAAAAAATAAAGAAATTAGGTTCTTCTGTGTTTAATACAATGCTACCGTTCTAGGCTGAAGTTACTTATAGCTCATATATTTTCAACATCATATGTGATTATTATAATTGAACTAGGCATTAAGTAGTAGCATAACAGTATTAATAATAACAATACTTAGCTTCCTTAGGTTGCTGTCTTTACCAACTTACTTCCTCAACAGACAGCCAGTAAATGTGAGAGCCAGGACAGGCACACATGGATTTCAAATCCAAATTTGGAGCTCCCCTACTTTTACCACACTATACTGGGAGACTAGGATGTTTTAGTAAACTATTCTTAACTTCAGGAGATGCGTATTTAATAATTCAGACTAATTTATGTAAAATGGATTTAAAAGGATGTAAAAGGATGACAAAGATTAATTTATGGGGTCCTCATTGGCTTATGAGTTTTATTTCTGAAAGAAATTGTGAGATTATCTAGTATATTATATACATATCTCCCATGATTCTTGATGAAGACAGTAGATTATTTGATTAAAAAAAAAAGGATTTATTGGGGCACCTGAATGGCTCAGTAGGTTAAGTTTCTGACTCTTGGTTTCAGATCAGGTCATGATCTCACTTGTGAGTTCAAGCCCTGTGTCAGGCTTTGTGCTGACAGTGTGGAGCCTGCTTAGAATTCTCTCTGTCTGTCTGTCTGTCTGTCTTTCTTTCTCTCTCCCTCTCTGTCTGCCCCTGCCCTGCTCATGCTCTCTCTCTCTCTTTCAAAATAAATAAATAAAGTTTAAAAATAAAAAAAAATAAAGAAAGATTTATTACAGTTGTAAAACCTAAGCCAACAAGCATTTTGTGATACTGAAGAATACTCTAACATTTTTATAATACAGTTACTATTAGAAGATTTTGAAAGTCTCAATAGGGGTTAAGTGACTGTGGAATAATAGACTGAGGGAGGAAGTTCTCCTTTGCAGTTTCCCTGCATGTCACTAAATGCACTATCACATCTTGATAAATAATGCCCCATCTTATTTTTGTGCATTGCTAAACACAGTATATGTGTACACAACACACATTCATATCCCCACTAAGAGCCCATGTAGTATGTCATCCTGGTTGTTATCTAAATGTTGCTGTTGTTTAGACTACTGAACTTTTAAATCTAGAAGGAGCGCCTGGGTGGCTCAGTAGGTTTAAAGTTTGACTTCAGCTCAGTTCATGATCTGACAGTTTGTGAGTTCATGCCCCACATCAGGCGCTGTGCTGACAGCTCAGAGCCTGGAGCCTGCTTCAGATTCTGTATCTCCCTCTATTTGCCCTTCCCCCACTCACGCTCTGTCTGTCTCTGTCTGTCTGTCTGTCGGTCTCTCTCTCAAAAATAAGTATTAAAAATTAAAAAAAAAATCTAGAAGACCATCAGATATTTTTTTAAAGGTTGTGTCTCTCATTCTTTAGTACTTTCCTGATTCTGTGTTACACAGAAGGTATGCACAGCAAATAAAGTTCTGAGAGCCACTGTGACAGAGAGAGCTCTGCCCCCTTTCATTTCCTTCTGGGCTGGACTTCGTTTCTCAGTGCCTGCAGTTAGAGAGGCCGTGTGACTGAATGGCAATGAAATGGAAACATGATGCTTAAATTTCCTGAATACTTCAGTCATCCATTCATTTATATTATTTATCTCTTTCCCTCCTCCTCCTTTTAGGAGAAGTCTCTGAGAGCCTGAGGCATGGCAGAACCTAGGTCCCTGAATGACCTCATGGAACAAAGCACTTTTGAAACTTGCCCTGGACTACAAGATGAGTGAGTAAGAAATGGTTGTTGTGTTAATCCTGTACAATTTGGGGGTCTTTGTGACAGCAGTTATCCTATTCTGACTTACTTTAGAAAGATGCTTTCTCTTATAGACAATTTCACAGCACTGGGAATGCAAGCCACAAATGTAGCTTATTATTTTTCTTCTATATTAAACACAGTTCTATATATAGGGTAAAATTCAAGACAGTGTACCATTTTCCTTAGGCATCTATGTTTGGCCTTTACATAAATTTTGGGAAAAAATCTACTTTGGCCAATGTGGAACAGTGCACACAATCAAGAATGAAGATGCACTTCTGATGTATATCATGACATACACACACACACACACACACACATATATATATATATATATACACACATATATATTATATAAATGTCTGATACATATCATTACACACACACACATTTTTAGGAAAACTTTATTATTTAGGCTGAAATACCTGCTTCATGTTTGAAGGTGGGTATGCTATCATGAGAGTTTTTTCATAAATAGCTGCTCTTCTTATGTCTCCTTTCTCCCAGGGAGCAATAATAATATCTCTTGGTAATGCCTGCAAAGCATGTAGTTTGACTGCCACACATACATATCCATCCTTATAGTGATCATCTCAGTGGGAGCTCCATTAGGAAATTAAAATGGGGTGCTGATGAAACTGAGTGATTCAATGCTCTAGCTTTTTCCTTGTGCTCATGGGAACCTCCTGCAGTTCTACAAAACAAGCGTGGGCTTTGGACAGGTGCTATTTGAATGTAGGCTCATTATAATTTAAGCTCCATGGAGACAAAGCTCAAGAAGTCTTACAAGAGCAATACAGCAAGTGTTCTGGTGCCACCTCCAGAGAACTCTGATTCTCCTGTCCTTAGGGACTCAGCATCAGGACCAGTAGAATGATTGGTATAAGAGATTGGATAGGTGGGTCAATGGGCAGTGAATTATAGTTTCTCTACTTAAGGTATTATGATGAATTTGAGAGTTTCATTCTCAAATAATATGTTTTCTTTCTTTTTATTTATTTATTTTTTACAGAGAGAGAGAGAGAGAGAGAGAGCAAGTGTGAGCAAGGGAGCAGCACAGAGAGAGGGAGAAAGACAATCCCAAATAGGCTCTGCACTGTCAGTGTCTGCACATTAGTGCAGAGCCTAATGTGGGGCTCAAACCCACAAACCGAGATCATGACCCGAACTGAAATCAAGAATCAGATGCTTAACCGACTGAGCTACCCAGGCACTCCTCAAATATCGTTTTCTTCAATACTGTTTAAAATGGGGGTAATCTTACTGAAGTTATGATGGTAAGTGGCTGCTGTCAGCAACTTCAAAAGGTATTTACTTCTGTTTTTTTCAAATTAATTTAAATTCAAGGGGGTTAACACACAGTGTAGTATTGGTTTTAGAAGTAGAACTCAGTGATTCATCACTTATATATAACATCAGTGCTCATCCCAACAACTGTCCTCCTTAAAGTCCATCCCCCATCTAGCCCATCCCCCCACCCACCTTCTCTCCAGCAACCCTCAGTTTGTTCTCTGTCTTTAAAAGGCTCTTATGGTTTGCCTCCCTTCTGTTTTTATCTTATTTTCCCTCTCTTCCCCTATGTTCATCTAATTTGTTTCTTAAATTCCATATGAGTGAAATCATATATTTATCTTTTTCTGAATGACTTATTTTGCTTAGCATAGTGCATTCTAGTTCCATCCACATTGTTGCAAATGGAAAGATTTCATTCTTTTGGATCACTGAGTAATATTCTATTTTATATATATATATATATATATATACACACACACACACATGTATATATATACATACATATGTATATATACATATATACATGTATATATATACATACATATGTATATATACATATATACATATATTTTACATATGTTATATATATAATAGAATATTACTCAGTGATCAAAAAGATTTCAGTGTGTGTGTGTATATATATATATATATATATATTCCACATCTTCTTTATCCATTCAACAATTGATGGACATTTAGACTTTTTCCACAATTTGACTATTGTTGATAGCACTGCTATAAACATTGGGGTGCATGTACCCCTTCAAATCAGCCTTTTTTTGGTATCTTTTGGATAAATACCTGGTAAAGAAATTGTTGGATCATAGGGTAATTCTATTTTTAGTTTTTTGATAAACTTCCATAATGTTTTCCAGAGTTGCTACGCCAGTTTGCGTTCTCACCAACAATGCCAAAGGGTTCCCCTTTCTCCACATCCATGCCAACATCTGTTGTTTCCTGAGTAATTTTAGCCATTCTGACAGGTGTGAGGTGTTACCTCATTGTGGTTTTGATTTGTATCTTTCTAATTATGAGTGATGTTGAGCATCTTTTCATGTGTCAGCCATCTGGATGTCTTTTTTTCAAAAGTGTCTAGTCATGTTTTCTGCCTATTTCTTCATGGAAATATTTGCTTTTTGAGTTTAGTAAGTTTTTTATAGATTTTGGGTACTAACCCTTTATCCAATATGTCATTTGCAAATATCTTCTCCCATTCTGTCAGTTGCCTTATAGTTTGGTTGCTTGTTTATTTCCCTGTGCAGAAGCTTTTTATCTTGATGAGGTCCCAATAGCTCATTTTTGCTTTTATTTTCCTTGCCTCTAAAGACACGTCTAGTAAGAAGTTGCTATGGCCGAAGTCAAAGACATTGCTGGCTGTTTTCTCTTCTAGAATTTTGATGGTTTACTGCCTCACATTTATGTCTTCCAACCATTTTGAATTTATTTTTGTGTTAAATGTATTTACGTCTTTAGCTATGAAATCAGTGCTCAGAAATTTTGTCTAAGTTAGCAGAGAATTTTTGCACCTGGTAGTTTCAAAAGGGGCTATTGTGTTTTAACATGTTCTATTAATGTCCATTGTGTGTTATAAGCTTAACCAACGATGCACATAGCTTCTATAGATCACTTGATAAAAAAATTAACTGCAACATTTATCTACAATCACACAGTAGCACAGGAAAGGAGATAATTCATAATTTCTAACTTTTGACATAGAATTTTATCTCTCTGGTGGTTTATATTTTCAAGGTAATTTTGCATACCTCATGTGCGCTAGATATCTTCCATTTGCCGCCCTAACTTCACTCTTTCCTTGTTGCATCCTGCTCTTGTTCTGGGAGATTGACCTGAAGCGGCCATATTGTTAGGTTTCCTGGCCTATGGCTGTCTGTGAAATTCAACCACAGCGGAACACTGGCATGAGCAGAGGAGGGAGTGCTCCTCAGGGACTAGCTGCATCCCTCCAAGAAGGTCAGAGCTCCTGAGAATTTGTTTTCTCCACACAGCTCCTTTTGTCTTTGGGTTCTGTACTCATTCCCTACCCTCACACCTTCAAGTGGGATCACTTCACTATCCCTTGTTCCTACTCTTCTAGTCTTTGCAAGTAGTCTCTTTATTAAGTCCTTATCAGACCTTAATTGGATCATGTCATTTGTTTGACTCTGAGATGCTGCCAGGTCTACCATCCACTTGATGTTTACATCAACTTTATAAAAAAAAAAATTGCCTCATTTCATAATAGAAGGGTTTGATACACAGAAAAAGAAAATGATTTGCCCAAGGTCACCAAGATAGTCCGAGGCTGGAATTCATAAATTTTGCATAATTTAAATGTCACCTGTGCACCCCTGCACTGCTTGCATTTACTACAATTATTTAATCACGTTAACCACATTATACTTTGTAAACATTGAACTAGTTTTCATCTTCTATTACATTTTCCAAGTAAAGATCAGGCATTGAAAGAGAGTCCTTTTAAATGAAAATCACTGGTGCAAATCATTCATGGAAATGTGGATGTTAATCACAGTAATTTTTAAGAGTGAATGTTTTATAATGGCATAATTAACAATCACAGAAGATCATCCCAACATGGATCTCTTCAAATATCTTTAGCATTAAAAGTTTAGCATACCAAGCATTCACAAACATTGTATGTGATGGAAAAATAAGTTTCCTAATAATTTAGTAGTGAATTTTTTTAGGGTTTTTTTTCAATATATGAAGTTTATTGTCAAATTGGTTTCCATACAACACCCAGTGCTCATCCCAAAAGGTGCCCTCCTCAATACCCATCATCCACCCTCCCCTCCCTCCCACCCCCCATCAACCTTCAGTTTGTTCTCAGTTTTTAAGAGTCTCTTATGCTTTGGCTCTCTCTCCCACTCTAACCTCTTTTTTTTTTCCCCCTTCCCCTCCCCCATGGGTTTCTGTTAAGTTTCTCAGGATCCACATAAGTGTGAAACCATATGGTATCTGTCTTTCTCTGTATGGCTTATTTCACTTAGCATAACACTCTCCACTTCCATCCATGTTGCTACAAAGGGCCATATTTCATTCTTTCTCCTTGCCACGTAGCACTCCATTGTGTATATAAACCACAATTTCTTTATCCATTCATCAGTTGATGGACATTTAGGCTCTTTCCATAATTTGGCTATTGTTGAGAGTGCTGCTATAAACATTGGGGTACAAGTGCCCCTATGCATCAGTACTCCTGTATCCCTTGGGTAAATTCCTAGCAGTGATATTGCTGGGTCATAGGGTAGGTCTATTTTTAATTTTCTGAGGAACCTACACACTGTTTTCCAGAGTGGCTGCACTCATTTGCATTCCCACCAACAGTGCAAGAGGGTTCCCGTTTCTCCACATCCTCTCCAGCATCTATAGTCTCCTGATTTGTTCATTTTGGCCACTCTGACTGGCGTGAGGTGATATCTGAGTGTGGTTTTGATTTGTATTTCCCTGATGAGGAGTGACGTTGAGCATCTTTTCATGTGCCTGTTGGCCATCCGGATGTCCTCTTTAGAGAAGTGTCTATTCATGTTTTCTGCCCATTTCTTCACTGGGTTATTTGTTTTTCGGGTGTGGAGTTTGGTGAGCTCTTTATAGATTTTGGATACTAGCCCTTTGTCTGATGTGTCATTTGCAAATATCTTTTCCCATTCCGTTGGTTGCCTTTTAGTTTTGTTGGTTGTTTCCTTTGCTGTGCAGAAGCTTTTTATCTTCATGAGGTCCCAGTAGTTCAGTTTTGCTTTTAATTCCCTTGCCTTTGGGGATGTGTCAAGTAAGGAATTGCTGGAGCTGAGGTCAGAGAGGTTTTTCCCTGCTGTCTCCTCTAGGGTTTTGATGGTTTCCTGTCTCACATTCAGGTCCTTTATCCATTTTGAGTTTATTTTTGTTAATGGTGTGAGAAAGTGGTCTAGTTTCAATCTTCTGCATGTTGCCGTCCAGTTCTCCCAGCACCATTTGTTAAAGAGACTGTCTTTTTTTCATTGGATGTTCTTTCCTGCTTTGTCAAAGATTAGTTGGCCATACGTTTGTGGGTCTAGTTCTGGGGTTTCTATTCTATTCCATTGGTCTATGTGTCTGTTTTTGTGCCACTACCAGTAGTGAATTTTGAATGAACAATTGACACATCTTTAGAGGAGGATAGGTTTGATACTGTCAGCCCTTGTGTGAAAAATCATTAGGGTCTGAACAGTAACACATTCAATTATAAAATGTATTTGGCTAGTTGTACCAAAATCTGAAATGCACCAACAAACAGTACATTTATGCCATGTACTATCTTAGTACAGGTCTTGTGAGGTTTCCACAAGTAATCATTCATCAAGAGGAGCTAAGATTTTTTTGTTATTGTTCCTTTAGGAGCAGATGTTCTACGTATGGAGCTAGATGGTACCCTTTTTCTAAGGTCAATTCTTTCATCATGACAGTGATACCTTGGCAACCCCACCAAATGTCTGATAAATGAATATAAGGAGTGTTTTCCTTCCTTTATTAGAGATACATATAATGTGTCAACATTAAAAAAATGTTAAGTAAAGTGAAATATTAGGAAAGGGAACATCCCACCCTGACAGCTTTTTATTTGCTATTTCTGCTGTGTGACAAAACTGGGTTGATATGTGATCTTTGGTGATTTGCAAAGGCCTGAATTCTACCTTGTAATGGCTGCAGTGGTCTTGAGCTGCCTTGAGATGATTTACTGCAATTTGTCACTTTTTGAAACTGTTCCAAAATAGTCTGCTGACATGTACTAAAGAGCTTTCAGTGAAATCCGAAATGGTTCATTCGTTATGTCAACTGGAAACATTAAGTGATATCTGAAAATCACTTTAAGATTTATTGAAGTGATTTAAAATATCCTTTAATGGCAATTTGGTATATCACAAAAGCAATATTGTCATTAAAAGCCCAGGAAAATATTTTCATCATATCTTAAAAGTATTCATAGAATGTTCTGATCATAACTGCATCACTTGGGAAATTGATCACAATAAAGTTCAACAGTCAACTTTTAAAAAAGTATTTATAAGCAGAAGGAGATTATTGTGATCTGAATCATTTAATATCATTAAAAATCAGAGGCCTGAAAGCTTAAATTCCAGAACATATTAGTAATGTTTAAAGATACTCTATTATATTCATATTCTATTTCTCCTTAAGAATTTAAGCATGTGTTGCTATGCAACATGTCTATATTGGCCACTGAGAATCACTTTCCAATTCAGTGAACACACAACTTAAGTAAACAAGATAATCTATGTGTCCTATTAAATATGAGTAGACGTTTCTTAATGTTCTCTTTGGGACCACTGTCTCTGGAAAAATGAATATAGGATAGTAGTTGACAAGCTGTGTACAGACAATTTCCTATGATTATTGCTTATGATAATATTCCTTGGGCAAAAAAAAAGTGCACTGAAAGTCTTTAGTTGTAGATATTAAGTATGCTTTTAATTTAGAATATATAATAATTAAGGATACCTCTGAATTAGTTAATAATACCGGGTCATAAAAATGCTTTAATTTCTAAGCTAAACATAAGTCTAATCAAGTATGATTAAACTCTACCCCACCCCCAAAATAAAAAAAAAAGCTGATGGGCCAATCATAATGGGAATCTGGCTTCTTATAGAGGATCTTAGGAGGAAATAAGGTAAAGAGAGATAAGTCTTCATGTCTGAGTGAGGCTATGTGGAGTAACTTCCTTTGGTCTGATATAGAAACAAAGAGTGCATGGAATATAATAGAACTGAATTTTAATGGAAGATTGGGACTTTGGCCATATACTCCTTTCTTGTTCAAGTTCATAGGAAGCCCTAGTACATGTGATTTTTCTCAGGGAACAGGTACCTGACCATAACACCCAATAGCAATCAAATCACATGTAAGGAAAGGTAGTGAACACAGTTATGCATTACCAACCAATGAGACCCAGGAAAAACACCCTGACTGAAGATATTCTGCTCTGGAATCAGCACAGAGAACAGGTTGACAACAGGGACTTGATGCTACTTTCGCCTACTTTTCGTTGTTGTTGTTGTTGACTATACCTACTTAACAGATTTTCCTTAAAAAAAAAAAAAGTCCACTCTCATGAATGCTTAATTGTCAGACCATGATTGTGGCTTTAAGAGGCATTTTGATAAGCAATTTCCACCAATCATAATTCTTAATGCTTAGCAAAATGATTCAGAATACCATGCCTGTTAAATTCTGCACTTGAGATTGTTTATGCTGTACTAGCTATATTAGACCACCACTGTGCATGGCCAAAAGCAAATTTGTTAATTTTCCTTTTATTTAATTCTATTGTCAAGCTCAATTATATATTTGGTTGTAGTAAGTCAGTGTTTCTCAAGGTGAGATTTATGGACCAGCTATGGGAGGATTACCTAGGGTATTGTTTTAAATGCAACATTTGGAGCCCTAGACCTCTTGAATTCAAATATCTGGGGTGAAGCTCAGGAGTCTTCATGTTTAATAAGAACCCAGGTGATTTTTATGCACACTGAACATTGAGCACTACTGTAATAAGACGTTTTCCTTTGATTAGGGCTTATAGTCACCACGAAGAGATCCTCACAACTAATTTATTTTAGAGCTCAAAGGGACCTTGGAGATCACTTCATTCAGCATCCACATGATTAAATGAAGATGTGTTTGAAATTCTAAAAATGTTTGGTTATTTCAATGAGAAGCCACCCTTGCAGACTATTTTTGATATAGTAAAAGCAATAACTGACATTTGTAAGGGACTGAAAATATGTTTGGTAAGTAATGTGGCATTTTTACTAATAAAAATGATCCTCAGACATACAAGGGTGATTCGGGAAGCATGATTTAAACTGGTGGACCATATAAACTATTACTGTGTTCGGTTAGCTCCAGGCAGTTTTTAGAACAATAACAAGTAAACATTTATGTGGAGCGGCTATTGTGACAATATGAGCATTCAAATATTTTGATTTAGTTTTTTAAAATATATTTTGATTAATTCTTAAAAATTGACAGATTAAAATTCTTGAAGAAATGCAATGAGCAAAAATAATTTGAAAATATAAATTAATCTACATATGCAAAGTTTATTATTTATTTAGCTTTTACATTACATTTGGGAGGAAAACACAAATATATAGAAGAAAATGATGAACACTGGTGAATACCATTGTCAGAGAAATAGCTGTTGATAGAGAAAAAAATTGCATGTCTTACTTCAAGGGGTTCCTTTAATTTTAGCAGGCTTTATAAAATTACCTCAGAGTAGCTTTGATAAATCATAAAAATGAGATGGCAACCTTTCTGGAAGCTGAATCTCAGTGGTACTTAAAAGAGCTTATCATTTGGTTTATAAAGAAGAAAATATAATATGCTTCAATTATTTACATATGAAGTTAAGGAACCCAACCTGAAATTATATGTGGAAATCAAATTGACTTCAACAGAAGGGAGGGGGACAAATACAACTTCTTTTTGTAGAAGAACCTGATCTTGATGTCCTGTCATTTGATGCATACGTGTCATGAACACCAAGTGCTCACCTCCATATGGCTGACATTTTTGCATCCACTATTGAATAAAAAAGACTGCTTGGTCTCAATCTGAACTGAAACTGCAGGGACAGATGAGGAAGAGAGGAGGCATAAAGACTAATCATTTCAAAGTAAAATATAATAAAATAATCTAGTCTATGTGAGACTATTGCTTTGAAAAGCACGCTAAAGAAAACCCTTTAATGGCTCCTAACATTCCATTCTAATGAAATGAATGGTTCAATGTACCATTCAATCCTCATTCAGTGATATTTATTTCAGGATATTAATGAATATTTAATTTCAGTTCTATTTACTAGTACAATAAAGCCTGAGGTGATAAAATAAGAAAATTATATGGTTACTAAAGCTAAAGGAAAATGTTGCAGTTCGAAATGAGGATTGTAATTGAGGAGTATGGTCTTAGTAGGCTAGCTAATACTGCCTGTGGAGAAGTCAATAAGCAAATTAGACAAGTTCAGTTTTTCAAAGAGCACCATAAACTTATACAAGATGCTTCATTTTCACTTACAGAACGATGGCTTCAGCTGGAGTAGTTAAGAAAGAACTTAGCTTTTACAGTTTAACTGTTAAGGTCCCAGCATTGCCTGTTACTATATAGGTAACCTTTGGCAAGACACAAAAACAATTCCCCATCTCAGTTCCCTATAAATCAAGTGCAATGGATGACAACACTATCTACTTCGAAGAGTTGCTATAAGGATGACATGAGACATCCACATAAAGCCCTTAGCCCACACGTGGCACATGGCAAACACTCAGTAGTGTTTGCTGTCGTTATTGTCGTTGTTGATCACATATTTGTGACACAATGGTGGTAACAAGGAGGAGTTAAAGGTTATTCAGTTTGCCAGCAAACTCACCGCTCTCTCACAAATCAGATCGATTGTTCACTAGAATTGTTTTCTAGATCAACCTTGAAACAATTTAGTGGTCTACTTCTGAGAAAGTTGTTTTGGCAGCCTGCACATGGTGACTCCACAATCCCTGGCAGTCAGCTTCAGCAACCACACTCATCAAACACCACAGTCATCCAGGTAAAAAAAATCCAGGCTCTATCCCAATCAAAGTGGGTGATAATAATTTTTACTTTGATACAAAGAGAAAAATGCCCTTAGATTTGCTAATATTTACAAATGAAAACATAGTCAACCAAAGTACTCTTGTCCTTATGCCCTGACCTATACATTTCAAATCTGTTTCCACCTTTGGGTAACAGACATCTGGATGCTGCCAGTGCCCTGCTGTGCTGTTCTGTCCTAAGGGTATGTTGCTGAGGCAGCTCCTGACCTCAGTCTGCATGTACGACAGGGCATTTCTGTTTAAGAGTCTGAGGATATAAGGCTTAGTATAAAAGAGTAAACACTTGCAAAACTTTATATACAGTCAGTCTGCTATGTATGAAGACTCATTTTATAATAACACTTTGCTTTGGAAAAAGTGCTGTTCCCCATCCTCAAAGCAATTGCCTCTTGATCCCCAGATTTGTGACACTATTGAAGTGACAGACCTAGACAGTCACCTTGTTTTTTGAAAATATAGAAAGTTTCTTTCTATTATGCCTAACCATGTCATGTCACCTGTTTCTTACCATTAGAGGGTACACTTAGTGTTCCTGAGACTACGCATAAGAAATCACAGTACAATTTTGCATCTTCTTATAGTTTCAACACCTGTGTTGCAAATATTCACTAAGGGGATATACTTTGTGCTAGACTAAGTTTAAGGGACATCGTTGTAAATAACACAAGCACAGTCTCTCATGCCACTGAGATTAGTCATCTAATTAAAGTGTATTTTTATAATTAAAAACAAACTATCAAATACACTATGACATAGAATGGACATTTTGAATGAATGCTTCTAACAAGAGAAGTCCAATTAAATTCTCCCTGAAGAACTTGTTCATTCCTTCCTACCAATGGGATACTTTAGTGTGAAAAACTGAAAATGCAGAGGTTTACTGAGTTAAAAGTATATGCTAAGACACTTTTGATAACATGATCATAGGTGATCACCAGACTTACCCAGTACCCTTAAATGTTTCCTCCCAAATCAAAGAAAATTATCCTTTTATAAGTACAAGATTGGCTCTAGTCCCCACTCCCATCAGACTCTTCAAACATTTTTTCTCTCTCTCCCACACTTATCTTGGATCTCAATGAATTCTGGTCCTTTAGAGTCATGATTGTTTTGGAGAATCTAGGGCTTTTGCTTCAGCATCTCCTATGCTATTGTGTCTCTGCTTTCCCTCTCTCACCCCTGGACTCAGCATCTCAAAAGCAGATAATGATCAACATCCATCAGCCTGCCAGGCTTCCAAGACTCTAAAACCTTGTTGGAGCCCTTGTTCCTGGGTGGGAGTGGCCTCCTGATATACTGGCGAGGACTGCAGGCAGGCACTTGCCGACAGGTGCAGAATGTCTTACCAGTCAGTTGAGCTTGAACTTCATTCTGAGGGACTTGGATGAAAGAGTTAACATAATGTGCTTTGTTTAAATGAGATTGCTTTCAGAAATTTGAGGGTTGAATATCATAGCAAATTCCCTGAAAATATTCTTCCTATTTTTATTTTTCTTTGAGGAAACCATTTTAGAAGATTAATTTTAGATACTAATAGAGAATAAATTTTAATGTAAAATGGTTTAGTTGTTGATGAGACAGGGTTTGTTTTTCAGTTCATCAGCAAGATGGCACTTTGATAAATCACAGATTGTTCAGTGCCTAAAGAGGCACATTGTGACAGTTTTCATCACAATGTGATATAAAGCAGCAAATGAAGCGGTACTCCAGATCATGCCAGGGCTGGTTTGGTGATGGCACCCACTGTGTTGCTAAGAATGAGTAGGGGGAGTCACTTACTAACAATGTGTTCATTGTTCTATGATCCACCTGTGAGAATAAGTTTTTCATCAATCACTTAAGGACTGAATTTGATTTGGATCTTACTGCTTATAAATAGTTAGATGAATGGGTGGTAAGACAGCCAGCCAGGGTTCTTTAAAATGAAATGTACTACGGATTTTTTTTTTCCTGTCTCGAATGACTTAGGCTGAGTCTTTCCATGTGATAGCACAGTGTGTAAATGAAGAGCTGGTCACTGAGCCACTTTTGCTCATTTTCAGGTACCAGTTAATGCAAATGAGACCATGTCTAATCCTTTAACCAAGCTTTCTGCAAATCAGAGCCATGACATCGTCTATGAGTATCACTTTTGAAAGCACATGCAAAGACATCACCTCAGACATCAAATTTCTCCTTGTAATGCACTGTTTATCTGCATTTTAATATGCACAACCCAATGTTCTGTCCTATACACTTGGGTAAAATTCTCTCTGAATCCATCATTAAAAAGAAAATCTAAAGTAAATATTGAGTATTTTCATTCTTTGATTTGCTTTTAAGTCTCAAGGGGTAAATTATGATGTTCATATATTGGTTCAGGTAGACTCTAGGATCCTAATGGGAATGACTACATGAGATTAATGCTAAAGACAAGTATGTGAACATATTTTCAGCAAATTAATTAATTAATTAATTAATTAAAAAATTTAAAAAAAGAAAAAAAGGGAAAGGAAAGGAAAGGAAGGGAAAGGAAAGGAGGAAAAGAAGGGAAAGGAAAGGAAAGGAAAGGAAAAAAAAGAGTTAGTAACCAACTTTATCACTGGGTAGCTGGAGAGATACAAATGGTGCCAAATGACTGGCATGATTTTCACCTTTCAAATACCACTGTAGCAACAGGGAGCCTAGGCCAAAGAGATAAATCTCATTTGTCTCCCCCTGGTTTCTTTTGGGCTTTGGGAAAATGGGCCAACACTTGTTTTCAAGGCTGACCTTATCTTTTCTGGCTGTTGAGTAGGCTTTGCACTTCAGTTGATGAGGGCATATGAGAAATGAACCAGATAAATTGCTTGATTAGAATCTTCATGAACCTGAACTGATGAGAAGGGCACACATTTACTTGTGAATTAAGAACCAAATACATCTTTCCAAGGCCCAGTGGTGACACACATATTTAGGTCCTTCACACTGTATACCATTCACTAATTGAAAACCTTGGGTGATTCATATTTCAGGATTTTTGCACCAATATATGGTGTTTAAATATTGACCATGCTTCTCTTGCAAGTCTCATTTCGGTCTATAAGTGGTATTCTGGTTGGGGATGCAGTGACCTTCTTTCTGTACTTATAGAAAATGCAAAAGAGGGAATCAAACCTATAACTTAGCCAGTTTTGAAGTCAGCTTGATTATTATTTCTTCAATAGTATAAGCTTCTACGAACACAATAAATATAAATTCTCCTTAATTGACAGATGAGATGAACAAAACTAGACAAACTTCACAGTTTTTAATAAAGATAAAGTTACATCTAGCCAGAATGGAATAAACCTACATTCTTGGCCCTATAGCCAATATAATAGGTGTATGTGTCTCTCTATGTGTGTGTGGCTGTGAGTGTGAGTATGTTTGTGTGTATGAATATGTGTTTTGGGATTTACAAAGCAAGAAATGACATTTTTCAAGTTACATATAGCTGAAAATTAAAAATATAGTAATTATTTATTGGTAATTATAAAAATTACCAATTTTTTAAAATGTGAGAGCTTAGATTCTCTACATGCCAGGTAGAAAACTTGGTATTAATGAATTTTGTCAGATTAATATGAGTTATTTTATTTATTAATGGTAAACAGTGATACTAGGTCCACACTTATACATTTGTACTTCGTAAATTCTTATAGAAGTGTCTAGGTGTTCACAAAACACTTTTTTCTAATATGAAATACATTTGATAAAAAGTTCTCAGAGTTTGAATACACTCTGATAACCAATTATCTTCTGGAAAAGTCAGCATTCATTTACTACAGTGTTCTAAAGACAAAATGCAATAAATTTAGGGATAGAGGAGACACAAATATGTCTCCTTAAACTGCATCTTTTCATAGAATTTTAAGGCACCAGGAACTGGTTAAAAAAATTCTTATCTAATTTAAGTTGTTGACTATTGAAGCAGATATTTTATTGTTCAGCAAATATTCACTGATTCCACTCCCATCCTCCCTGGAGGAATATCTGCCCTGCCCCACTGGTAATGAATTTAGCATGTCACTTGCTTTGGTCAATGGAATGTGCATAGATATGACATAAGCATATCTCAGTAAAATTTTGCACAGCTTCACTTTATTGCTTGCGCCCTTGCATCAACCAGAAGAAGAGTATAATCCTTGTAGCTGCTGCTACTTCGACCATTAGAAAAACTTAAATCTGATCTTGGGCCTAGAACAGAACAAGGCTGTTACAAGGAATCGCAGGCTTATGAATGAGACCTTATATTTTTATCGTAATAAATATATTTGAGGATTGTTTGTTACTGTTTTAGTCTGCTTGGGCTGCCATAACAAGATACCATAGACTGGGTGACTTAACCAACATAATTTTTTTTTTCTTACATTTTTTTGAGGCTGGGAAGTCTAAGATTAAGTTTCCTGCAGGATTTGGTTCATGGTGATGATGGTCTTTCTTGCTTGTAGATGGCCATCTTTTTACTGAACTCTTAAATGGTGAGAAAAAGCCAGCTCTCTAGTGTCTATTTTTATAAGGACAATAATCCCATTGGACCAGAGCTCTACTTTCTTAAGACTTCATTTAACCTCAGTTACGTCTATAGAGGCCCTTTGTCCAAATACAGTCACCTTGGGGTTTTGGGGCTTCAACATATGAACTGGGGAGGGAGGCACTATTATTTAGTCCATAACAGTATTGTTGCAGCACAATCTAATATTCATATGTTACTAAAGTTTATCCCAGATCTTTGTGTCAGTTTTCTCCTAAAACAGCAGCAAATAAATCAGAAAAAAAGAAGGATGGATGTATTCTGATGTGGGGAACCAAAACAGTAAAACCACTTTTGTTTATGTAGCTGTTTTTGTTTTAATACTATTTTCTATATTTAACAGTGGCATAAACACTTTTTCCAGTAGAAAATATTTTGTATTAGGTAAAATGATCAAATTCAGTACTTGTATATATGTATATTTTTTACTGTTGAAAACAAAAACATCTCATTTTCTGCTATGCGTGCGTGTGTGTGTATGTTTGTGTATGTTTGCAATATGAGACTTTATAAATGTCTTTTTTTTAAAAAGTCTTCTCTGTTGGGTACAGTCTGATGAACGCAGATATTCAATAGTGTGATATTCAAATCTAGTAGGAATTAGTCACATAGAAACAATATCAGTTTATTATACAGCCTGAAATGATGATTGCCTTAGTATATATGCATGCTCCAAGGGTACAGTGAAATGGGTAATGTACTGCCCTTTTTATTTTTTAGATGTAGAAATCTAGTAGGTGGAGTGCTATTTTTTAAATTAAAATTGTGTGTTCCATCACAGATTGTCTTTGAACAGGAATTGGATCTCAGTATGATGAAGCACATCATCCAGACATGGCATCAAAATAGCAACCACAACCCTAGCATACAAGAATTTAGGGAACACTTACACTTGGTGAGGGAGAGGCATGTGAAGGCAAAGGAAGGGCCACCGGAAGTTAATGCTGTCAGGAGTAGGTCTGTGGTTTACCAAGGTAGCACACACTGATAGCCACAATCATGGTCTGATTGATTCAACTGAGGAATTAACCTGGAGTCATATTAGGACTGCTTTTCAGTGGGATCCCTCTCAGTATGATTGTCCACTTCTAGCCTCAGGCTCCAAGATAAGAGTACTCTTAGGGCTGCATTTATCCTGAGAAGAAACCACTTTTGTTTTATATAAATGTGCTATGTGGGTCAGTGGTGGCAGTGGATCCATGAATAATCCTGGACCAGCATCAAAAGCCAGTTACAAGGGTAAGAAGTTACACTGTGCTCCTGGCGTTATTTCTCAGGAAGTTTGAAAACCACTAGCTTATCTGAACAAAGTGATTTTAACTGATAAATTCACAACCCTCTACAATACGAACATTTCCCTCTAGCATAGCAATGCAGAATTACAGGCCCTGGTTATGACTTCTCTCCTGTTTCACTTTCCTTCAGCGGAACCTTCAGAAGAAGCTTCCACTTTAGACTTTGTAACCTGGTTCTTCTTTCTTAAACTCCTACAGCTTTCCTACAAATTATTGAGGGATATGCTTCCAGCCTTAGACTTCTGCTTCTGAACTGGACAAAATTTATCCACAATTCGTGTTTATTTACTCGTAAAATAGATATCCCTTTCACCTAAGGCTCTATGAGAATCAAATGCTTCACTCTGAAAGGACCCTGAGAAAAGCAATCTTTGTGCCAGATACGCATATGCCTTAAAGTAGTTTTGACAAAGTATTATGGTTATCTTCTTAGACTTTTAGACTTATTTCCAAAATAAAATACCTTCAGTCCATTTTAGAATGCAGAAAAAGAAATTTTCTTTTTTTTTGCCCAAATTCCCATTCTCTTCCTTTTGAGATATTTATATTTATGTTAACATTTTTATAGTAAAGGCCCCCAAATGGTTTTAGACTGAGTAAATTTCCCATAAAGAAAATACTTTTGTACAAGTATGTATTAATTAAGAGGACCCAGAACTGAGAAACAAATGTAGCTTATAACCAACATATAATGGGTTAGACTAAATTGTAGAAATAACCAAGAGATTATCAGCAATTGTATCACTGAGACTGGGGGCATCTATTATAATGATCCCCAGTGGCTTGACATATTTTTGTTCACATCAAAATCCACAGCAGGTATTCCAGATAGAGTCGTCTTTTGCTTGGACCCAAACTCCCTCCCATCATGTGACTCTATCTTGTCAAGGATCTTAGAGTATTCTCCCGCTGATGGATCAGGAAGAAAACCAGAGGGAAAGCACACCTGATTCTTAATTATTGCCTGAAAAGTGTTACTCATCACTTTTGTTCACATTCCCTTGGTGGAAATGAGTATCATGGCTTCATTGAGGGGCAAGGAATTAAGAAAAATATATTCCCCGCCAAGGCAGCTGCTTCTCAAGAACAACACCATGTTTATTCCCTGCTACATGGTGGTTAACCATAGCTCCTCAGCATATTTTGATTTTTAGATGAGGATAAGTATCAAAGATATTCATCTATTAACCTCTTTTCTATGAGAGCATAAAGAATTAGTGGTCGTATGATATAATTGGAGAGCTAACTCTTCCCTTTCATATGTAGGGCACTTTCCTTCTATTTATATTTAATTTGCTAACATGATCATGAAATGAAGAGAAAAAGAATGTGTGGTTTTTATTTGGGCTCTAAGCCAGGAAGCTTAGCAGTAGAGATTTAATTTTTAAATTTAATTTTAATTAAAATGAGAGGCTAGAGATGTAACAAAATTCAAGAAATGGAAATTAAAAAATAAAATCAAATCCTGGGGGAGTATGCACTTAAAAGATTCATGCAGGCTTCTGAATGAAAATATCAGCATTTCACAATATTCTCCTCACATCTCTTGGTGATAAAGACACAGCTGTACATTGACATCTGTGGCAAAATTATAGATACATTTAAAATATGTTTTAGATAAATACATATACACTTGTGTATCATATTACACTTTTACTTCTAAATGGAAAGCTATGCATTATATAATGGTAATGGTAACATTACTGCATAAGATACACACATAGATATATATCACGATTACCTAAATTTTTCAATTTTCCCATACCTTCATGAAATGGGACTCAGCTTATTAATTTATAGAATGAATTAAAAAGTATTTCATTTGAGATTCTTTGTCTTGAATCCTAGAAGAGGAGCAGGGTAACATGGGAAGAGACAGCATTGTCAAAGGAGGAAATATGAATGCCAGATTTTTGAAGGTCTTTAACTACTTTCTTGCTGATATCTGAGCATCCAGTGCCCTATTGGACGTGGGCATTGAGCATAGCAAATTGTCTATAGTGACATTTTTCCCTGAGCACACACTGAGGCTGCTAAATTCTGCTGAACACTGCTAAACAACATCACACAAAGGGGCAGATGGTGCCAATATACACTCATGATTGCTAATCTCACCCAGGATCTCAAGAGTATCTAGGAATCCTATTAGCCTTCCATTAGAAAACTTAATTCCCATTCCCTACAGATACTATTTGAAACCTCCCCAACTCCACTCAAATCTTCAGCTCATCCATCTCCTCCCTCAGATCCAGATTACTTAAAACCAGTGTGGGAAACTCTTGGACTTTTCACTGTTTAGGTTACAACCAGCATCTGTCTTTTCCCTTCTTGTTGGAATGAGGAAGCGTTAGCTTTCCATCTGCATAATTGATCTACCAGCTATCTCTATTCTGGACCCCTTCCCCTCTGGGTTGTTTAGAAATATAGTAAATTCTCTACCTTCCATCTGCTTGCATCTTGAATTTCTCCACTTCTGGATGAGTCTTATTAGAATTTCATCATGCATCATTTACCAAAATAAACAAACAACAACAAACCCACAATAACAACAAATAAACCAAAACTTTTTTCAATCTAAATTCTCTCTGCAAATATTACTCTCTCTTGCCTCCCCTTTACAGTCAAAATTCTTGAAGGCGTTTTCTATAATTTCTGTCTCAATTTCCTGAAGTCATGCAATGTTATTTCTTCCTGCAATACACCACTAACCTTGCTCTCACTCAGGCTATCAATGTTTATGTATTGGAAAATAGGGACACTTTTCAACTATCTTGGTTGACTTCATAGAAGGATTTGATACTACTGGAATCTTTTTTTTCCATAAACCTCTCTTTCCTTGCCTCTTATGGTATGACTCTCTCTTGGTTTGCTTCTCTCTTGGTTTGCTCTGGCCTCTCCTTATTATCCTTTGAATGATCCCTTTGCTCTGCTTCCACTTAAAATATTGATGACCCTCAAGGCTCATTCTAGTATTTTTCTCTGCCTCACTGTTAAGTACTTATTCACTAATCCAAGAGCCCTTGGTGAATTTATCTACTCCTAAATCCTCAAAAACCATATGCATACTGATGACTCCCAAGTCTGTTCACTCAGCACACACTTCCTTCCTAGGCTCCAGCTCTATATATTCGACTGTTAAGTAAACATTTCCACTTGTATATGTTAGACACCCTAAGACTAACATGTTGAGGAATGTCTGCTCTCTTTATCCCTCTTCCACACTTAATCCTCATCTTGTTCTTTATCCCTGCAATGCTACCACCATCTACCCAGGCCACCTCTCACATCTAGTAAAACATCAACTTGTTTAGATTCCACTGTCAAATTGCTTTCTGGATACTTCTCTCTATTCCTACAGCTACCACCCAGGTCTAAGCAAATACTATCTCCTCTCTGAATGATTCCTTTCTTCTTAATTATCCTTTTATTCTTCAGTATTCTTCTCCTTGAATTCATTCTCCATAGTGCACCTATGGGGATATGATGATGACATCCTCCTGCTTAAAATCCTTAGAACCTCTGCATTGTTTTTATGATAAAGCTCAAACTTCAAAACAGGTCATAACTGATTAGAGCCTTCATGATCAGACTTCAGTACATTTGGCAGCCAATTCACTTATCTTCCTCCTCAAATTCTGTCATTCACACATATTGAACTCCTTCCAATTGTTTGAAACATAGCTCACTTTTGCCCCTTTCTAAGCCTTTACATCTTACTTCCCTTCTCTGGAATAGCCTTCGACACTGTTGTTTTTGGTTGATCTGGTTTATTTTTCTAGTCTTAGGTTACATATCACTTCCTCAACCAGCCCTTCTCAGATTCTTGGATTGGCTTAATAAATCCTACTGAAATATGATTTTAACAGTTATGTACTTCTTTCTTCTCTCATGATTTTTTATCGTTGCCTATTGTATTAGTTTCCTATTACTGCTATAACAAATTACCACAAACGTTGTGGCTTACTTATTATATTATACTTCTAGAAGTCAGAGGTCTAAAATGG